>NW_022741166.1:702229-731038 GCF_011630105.1 Anneissia japonica
AGATATTGTATCTTACTTTTTCTTTGTAAATTTTAATTGATGATTAAATGTGTGTTCGATAATTAATATAATTTCAGCTTTTGTGTTTTTAGTACATTTTGATGGTAAAAAATTAGATTTTAAAATGCCTATTCCAGAAAGCCTATGCAGTCATTCAGGCGTAATGAACGGTAACCTACGTCTGTTGACAACAGAGAGCACCACCGTGCATTGTGACGACACGACTGTGGTACTCTATACAGTCCACCCCCTAATCCGAGACCACCTTTGAGGTGGTCTCAGGGTTCGGGAAGTTTGTGTTAATAAACTGAATGAAAATCTTTTCCCAGTCATTTCCTACAAGTAAGTCTACTTGTTTAAATGTAACTAAACTTTACAACTTTACACAATAACCTGAATTTAATTTTCCCAACATAATAAACCGATCATCATCAATAACTTTACTAAAGCAGTTTGAATTGATTGGTTTGGAGAGCTGTGATCCACTATCATTTGCTGCGTTGGGTGATAAAATCCCTCTGATCTCCTTCAACGTGCACTCATGTGCAGATAAACGAATGAGATGAAGTCCATTTCCAACTTAATTAAACCATATAGCGTAATAAGTTCTATGATCATGATGATTAATTAATTGAATTTTTAAGAATTATCATTTATTATTCCAGATATTCCCGATCTTTTCTAGCAATACCGATAGATCCAGCATCTGACTGGCAAATTGATGCAATACAATCACGATTTACTTGCAAAGCAATACCACTACAAGAAATTTTTGAAATGTTAATGAGGTTATTGTTGGTAAAGGTAGGTGAGGACAATTCATTACAAAAGTTTCTAAAGGGTCACATCATATCTGATCACCTGCATCAGTCTACAACTAAAGGACCGGATGGACTGGTACAATAGGGAACCTCCTACTCTTCTTGAAGTATGTACTGGGATCTGTAACAGGAGCTTTCGATTGCACGACGACGGTAGGACGTAGAATGTGATGATGTCACTAAAAGTCATCTGCACATGCGAGAACATTAAGTTCTTCTCGTCGCATGGATTCCAGGATGCAATTTGGCCAAATCTATGTATGCAGAGAACATAGCACGCCCGGTAGGACGGTCACACATGAGTGATTCCGATCTAGTGCCGTGTTGTCGAACAAAATGAAAGCTTCCTAATATGTGTTCTCTGGGTCCACAATTCAGAGTGCTTTTTCCAAGAATGTCTAGCAACTTGAGATTTCAACCTGCGCCGATGATATAAGGCCGCAGGTAGCGGTGTCCCTGCTATATCACTCGACTACTCAACTCACTTCCTTACCACATCAGTCCGAAGAAAGTCCCCTATCCGAGTATTAACTGGGTCCACTGCCTCTTAACTTTGGTTATCTGACGAGTACCTGCGTTTAAATGCTGAAGTTCCGTGAACATAAATGTGCGAGAAAGCAGGAAAGTACAGATTAAACATTATTTTTGAAGTCTTCTTTGGAACGTAGATCTCCCATCAAAGGCTACTTCCATATTCCTTTGCATTAATTTGTGATGAATTATTATTATATTCATTTATACTTTTGTAATAATTTTTAAAAAAATAATAATTTATTCATTCACGTATTCATATAAGAATGAAATAATGAATGATAAAGAAAAGATATAGGTATATAACATACAACATATCAGAATGGAGTTCTGATATTTTCTCTAAAATGGCTTAAACATCTGTATTTACTTGTTGTTTAAGGCAATGCATTGTTGTTGAGGATCTATGCTTCTTCGACTTACAACTTAGTTTTCGCTCCAATCTACTGTAACTAAACCTTACACGATATAGTGAACTATGGAAAGGCCCGTGGACCAGGGAACAGTTAATTTAACTGTTCCCTGGTGGGACACAGTGTAGGAGACTAAACTGATGATAGAAGTTAAGATACATAAATATTGGCTGTTTTTACTTCTATTAAACAGAACATGTAATAATATATTTCATTCAGTATACTTTTTGCACATACCTTTTAATTGGTTAGTAATGAATTTTAAGATCTTCGTAGTAAAATGTTTGTAAATCAGCAAAATTTAGATTAATATAATTGAACAAAATCAATGTTTTAATTCAATATTTAAAGGTTTTGTAATATCAATCATAGTAAATCGAGCAATAACTTTAATAGTCATATACTATTTTAACCAACTTCACTCATCACGGATACTTGGTTTACTGTTGTATGTGTTGTACCCCCTCCCCCCAAACTACTGTACGTGATTCCTATGCTGTTTTGCTTCTTAAAAATTTGTGGACCATCATTATTACCGGTATATCATCAGTCTTTATCATAGACTGTCATAGAGATTTGGCATGTGCTTCATGGCTGAAATTATATAGTAAAAGCATAGTCCCAGCTAAATATTTTATCAGTAGTTCTGTATATATCTTTAATTGCTTTCATTCCAAAGATATTTTTTATTGTTATTTAAGATTTGATAATTCAACAGGGCCAGTATATCTACTAGTAACTGTACTACAGTGTACAGTATGATGTCCTTAAAAAATAAACTTAGTTACCAGTGCTTTTATTATTTCTAAATCTCTCAGATTTTGTGCTAAATATAATCAAAGTACCTTGGTTACGTTAACCACAAATACACCGCTATAAATAATAAATCGTAATTCCAATACCATCTGTTGTAGTGTTAAGGTCATTACAAAAGGAAGGAGTTAACTAAGACATAAAATTAGTTGATCTTACAGAGACTTTGGTACCAAGGAAACTTTAAAAGACGCACAGTATATAGTGCTACAGTAACAATATGAAACTTAGTAATTTGTTCATGTACAGACTGGCATTGTGACACAGAAAAACTAATGTTGGTTTTTTTTTCCTTTTTAAAACTGCTATTTGGATTAAATAATCATCATTATTAGAAAACATTCTTCAATAAAATAATAAATAACTTGTTTCATTCAAACTACCATTGCTTTAAAACAAATACTTATAATATAATATAATGTGTTAACTGCCACACTACAGATGTCGATATATTAGCAGTCAGTTATGGGTTGTACTATGATTACCTTGTAGGCTACTTAATAGTTTCTGTACTCATATCAGTATTTTGTTATTTTCTTGAATACTTTAATGTTTTAGTATCATCTTCATGAGCATCGGAAACATGTAATAAGAAATTTGAACTACTATTAGCAGTGCACTTCTGTAAAAGTGCAATTCATTGGGTGTAATCAGTGCTTTATTACAGTAAATAAATTCTTTTATAAAACAGACCTACAAATACAATACAGTGCAATAAGCCATGCATAAGAATGCTGTTTCTAATCCTGGTTAACCTTGCACAATAAAATTACAGTACTATAATAAAGCTCACTGAACCCAATCTTGTTGGATTTATGTTATCCAGGTTTTAGATCTAGTTCAATTATTATTTATCAATACAGTAATATTGTATTATACTTAGTTTTGTAAATAAAAAATTAAAACAAATCACTCTGCAAATTCTGCTTCCTAAAAAATGTACTTACCTTCTTTAGGCCTCTGCCTCTCATCATGTTCACATTAGAAGATAGTTAAATTACGATGTAGAAAAAGATCACCTGACAATATTTCTCTAATAAGAATCATACAAATGACAAAACTGGTATCACAAATAATAGCCTTTTCTGATACAATGAGTGTAGTCAATTTTAAAGCATCCTATGTTAACAGAGCCAGCAATATAGATGAAAGTATAAAATTCAGTAATCTTATCCGTAATAGGTATGCCAGCGAGACCACAACAATAATTAGCTCCAGTTCACAATTAGGTTAAATGTACTATCCGAAAATACTGCGAGAAAAAAACACAACATTGCGACCTAAAAAATATACACTGTAGATATCTCATTAAAGAGAAAGAATAATGTCCGTGTCTCTTGTAGTATGCAAGTTCAGTAGTTTAGTGACATGAGTAATGTAGATATAACCAGAACCACAGATTGTATGATCGGCTTGGATCAATGGGAATATCTATGGACCAATGAGAAGCAAGATCTGGCCTGGTAGCAAACAAACTAAATGACTGTGAAGGCACATGCTTGCAGTGCTTTCGTCTTCCTGGCTGCAGGTTAATCAACCGTGCAGTAATTGACAACCTGCTTGGGTCAATTAGATTCTGTACATAAAAAAAGATTGCTCATAGGGACCAGAAAAATAATAGACTCTAAAATGCGGGTATTATAGTACACAAAAATATTGACATTAATCAACATAAATGGACATAAACTTTGAAAACCAACAGTACTGGGCATCAACATAATGGCCACATAAAATAATCAGATAATGAACATCAACATAGTTAATATCAACATAATAGGTAACATTAAAAAATACAGTGCGCATAAACATGGTGCACAAAAAATTGTATTAAAGCCCCATTCCCCGCAAAATTTCACTAAAAAAAAAAAAGATTTTTTTTTAAAGAAAAAATGCATATGCATTAAACCAGGGAAAAATATTGGTATATATTTCAGTTTTACCCAAAAGGATAAAATGAATGAGAAATATTTTTATCTATTCTTTCTTTATACTGAATAATACACTTTCAATACATAGTACTGATTTCCAAAGTGTTCAGTTCTTAACTACAAAAACTTTAAAAGCAGATATATACACATTGTAGCCAAAAACTTTACAAATCTAAAAATATATTTAAAGGGAACATTGGAAGAAACTTAAGAAAATAAAATATTTAAAATAAATATGGATATGCAAGTTAAGAGAAAATCAGGTTAAATTAAGATGGTATTATTGAGGATTTGAAATGAAATGCTTTTATATGTAAAGATGTTTAGTATAGGAGAGCCACTTGATAGCGCTAGTACACTTTTGGCTGTCCTCAGGCAATGAACATCTCGTTTGTTGTTTGTTTTGTCTTGTTCTGCTTTTACCTAGATATTGAATAAATGAAATGAAATGAAAATTTGAAAGTGTCATAGATTTAAAGTTGGTTTTAGTATGATCCAGGAGTTTATTCCATAATTCCAATGAGAAATAGAGACTATTTCTCATAAGAGATTACAAATTTCTCAACGAATTCTTCATTATTAGGCAAATTCAGAGGTTTTAGAATGCATCCGCTGAAATGCTCTCGCTTTTGTTATACTTCATACAGTCAATAAAGTGTGCCCTCACTAATGAGATTAGTTTTTGTACTTCGCATCTTGCACACTGCGGTCAATCAAGTAGGCCCAAGATATGTTTGTTTACTTGTCAAAAATCAGAATCCTTTTTTTAACAAATTTTAAATACTTTCAATGATATTTCACAAGTGTCAATACTAGCAACGGAAAATATCATGTCGGCTGGTTTATGTCTGATAACAGAACCTAAATCAAGGTAAGGCTGGACCTAGCCTAGCCTTACCTCAATTACATTTCTTTGCAAGACGTATCGCAAAATCAAACATAAAACTTCATCCGCATTTATTTTTTGTTTGGAACACAAGAAATCAAATTTCTTATTTTACATTTTTTTCATCTTTAGGAATGTCTAAATTAAGTTAAACTAACAATTTAATATTGTATTTACAAATCTTTATAACATATATAAAAAATCAGATTTTTCTAAACAACTGAAATTTTGCCGGGAATGGTGCTTTAATAGTAGACATTAAAGAAAAAAATGGAAATTAACATAGTGGACATCAACTCTAGTAACTTATATATTGTAAAGAAAGAAAATTGCATACTATACTATTTATATTTTGCTGACATATTTTGTATCACAACTTTATGGACAATAACACAGTCAAAAACTGTAGTGTTTTTGAATTAGTATGGCTTTCACAATTAAAATATGAAAGAGTTCAGTGAAAGATGTAGCCACTTGAAAACTATCGGAGAAGGGCAAAGACCAGTGGCACAAGAAGAAAAAGATGACATACGACAAAGGAAGATAGTAGGAGAATAACTGAGGCCCTATGCATTAAAATTTAAGTAGACAAAGAATTGACTAATTGATTGATTAATAAGACTGGTAGATAATAGAAATACTGTAGATAATAGAATTATTTGTACATAATGCTCCAGTGTATGAAAACAGAACTGCAAGATTTTATTTCTGTCGATTTATGTGTTTATGGCATCTGTATTACTATATGTTGTGTCATTGAAAGTGGGGATTGATATTTACATATTAAAAGGAAAATGATTTATTCTTTGGCTATTGAGCCTGAATATATAATGAAATGACAGATATAAATAGAATAGCTACATTTGGTTCAATTGCTCGTTGATGGATTACATACACTGAGCAATCATTCACAATTGAGTAGTAGAAGTAAGAGATATCAAGCACCACAATGCTCAGCTCTGCATGAACATTCCTAGCTTGCTAATTCACTTCTAATGGCCATCCAAAAACCTAGTAGGCTTACTTAACCAGCGGTGATAATAATTACACAATTAATGAACCAGATGCAGATATAAAAATTGGATTTGAAGATAACCAACATGTTAGTATGTGGTGCTACTATAAAAGAGACTCGTAGTTATCATATAATGTAAAATTCCTGCGGAGATCAACATATGCGCATCTGTCATGAATTTACAGAGGAAGGATCCCTTCTCAAAGCATCCCACTTAAATAGACTTCCAACAAGAAGCGAATTATGACGACTGATTGACAAATTGTCTGTAGTTAGCATTGATTCTTTATTCCAACTGTGTTTATCATTTCTGATAGACTGACTATAATTTAATTGGTAGGATCTGCTGCTTCTTGGTCTCTGTCACTCAAGCTGAGAAATTCAGAAGTATAGGATCAATTTAAATTACAAATCATCAAACATTTTAATGATTAGTTGTGATGAATGAGTTTTTAAACCAGGTTGCATATTTACATATTTTTTAAATTAGCAATCCCACACGTGTGCATACAAATTAAGTGTGAGCTCGCTTTAATTACACCATTATGATTATACTAACCATAATTCCATATATAAATGTACATGTGTTATCAATTTACAAACTTTAATTTGAAAATTTTGATGCTCATTAAGTAGGTTATGCATGATGTAACTATGTTCCAATTTGAGTTGCAGCCCACGAATATCGCTTTGCCACCACACTGTAATGTATAACTCTAAAAAATAATTCCGACATTTAAAGTTCAATTACAAATGAATGAATGAAAAAAGAGAACAGTACTTGTCTTTTTTCTCTTGTAATATTTCTGTACATTATCATGGTTTTAGTAAATAATTCTTTTTTGTGAAGGTAAATTATAATGTCATGCCAGATAGTGTTATCATAGGACAATTGTACAAATAAAGAAATTAACCAATATTTTATAAAGAATAAAATTAAACTAGAAATTGCAAGTGAAGTGCTGCGAAGTACAACTGCATATAAATGTTCTTCGAACAAAATTATTTATGCGAGTTAAGTGAAAATAATGAATAATAAAAATATAACAAATAATATGAGACACGACACATTGTCTATATTAGAACACTTCTCATTGGGTAACAAAGTCGTAATTTTTCATTTTTGTTAATAAGTGTCTATAGTGGTGAATTATGGTTTAGGTTTTTTTTTAATAAAGTTTCAAAAATTTCTATGTATGTGGAAAATGTAGTTGATTACCAAAGGTTACAATTTTTATTTTGAAGACTGCATGGTCTAGGAAGTGTTCATTTTTTTATGGGGCAAATTTCCAAGGGCGGGTTTTCTAGGGGCGAGTTGACTGCCAAAGAGTGTTGCCAAAGTGCGAGCCAGCGTGTTATTTGATCACAAGTGCGAGACATCGCAAGTGTGAGCCAGCAAGCCATGACGTCACGACAATAGATACGAGAGGTTACTCGAGTTGTGCGAAGTATCGGCTGAGATTTGTGGAGTACAATTAAAAAAACAACTATAGGTCTAATAATGAATTATTGTGATGTTAAATAGACAATGTTAGCTATCAAGGAGCGATGTTGTTTTTCATTGGGACCTTCGTCCCTTCGAGGCTAGGCCTATACCATCCTAGCTAGTCTAGGCCTAGAGTAGGATAAGGCTAGCGCGACATGCGGACGTTGGTACGTGTTGGTTAGTCTACAAAAACGTCGCCTAAATTAATTGATTTTACCCGGCAGAACAAAAGAAGGAAACTCCACTTTTCAGTCGTCTTAGGCCCTTGTTTTTTGACAAACAATGACCTTTCAGAGGTCAAATTGCTGTCAAGAATATGAATTGGCTGCTTCGCAGCAAATATTCTATACCCATGCCACACTTCTGCATAGCTTACTCTTTAAAATCAGTTTCACAGATGCAAATACTGTAAAGATTTCTATTAGTCAAAAGGCAGAATTGACTTGAAATTGACTTGGGTTTCTTGCTAGATGGCCCCATCTGTGGAAACAACTGACTAATAATGCAAGGTTGCTTCAAAATGTCCATGCTTTAAAAATATTATACTTAATGAATCAAGAAAGGCGTAATATGATATGACCAATACAGTATTGTGCCTGTGTGAATAAATCAGACTAGACTGATTTTTTTTTTTTTTTTTTTTTTTTCTATTATTTTTTTTTTTTCAATTATGCTTTGTTGTTCTTCACTGCTTTCCATTTTTCATCTGTGCTTGTTGTTGTATTATTGTATAAGTATTTCAATGCACTGACTCATTTAAACTTTAAAATGGACTTGTTAAAAACACTGCACACGTGACCAAGCTTTCTATTTCAAAAAGAAGATATATTTGGTGGCTGCACAGCCGTTGTGGTACGCGCTTGGGCCATTGTGGCACAATGGCAGATGTAATGGTGCGGTATGGATAGGGCCTAGCCTAGGATGAAATAAATGTAAAAATCTGCGAAAACTTCGAGTGAATTTGCAATCAGTATTAACTCTGATGATTTTCTCAAGGTAGTATTATAATCATTTATTATACAATATAATCAAATGCCATTGAAATGTTTCAAGTGCATTCAGTTTCTGGTTGTTGATTCATCACAGTGGCTGAATCTTGGGTATTGAGTGCGAGAAAACTAACACTAGGTCAAAACTGGTGACATCATAAACAAAAATATGCACTTTTATCGGCGGATTGGCTCTCGAATGAGATGACAAAAGCTCTCTATTATTATTATCCTTAACCTTTAACAATGATCAGAAATTCATTTTTACAATGGTATTTTCTTAGCATATCTTATAGTCGTATTTTGTTCAAGTGCTCTAACACAATTTTATAACATACAGGCTACAAGTTCATTACCATTAACATATTTGACTGGTATTATTCATGGAGAATATGACCATAATTTTCATGATTCATGAATTGTATACAGAAGTTAATCATTAAAGGTGAAATATCTTCAAACACCATAGTTTTCTAACAAAACAGTAAAAGTTAATTTGCAAAGGCTTTGTACAACTACGTAAAAAAATGCTTGTGGGGCAGGGGGATGGTTTGGCACAAAGGCTGTGTTCTTTACCTGGTCGCTGGGAGTAACCACATGCTGTCCACTCTAAGCCTGTCATGATTGGAGACCCCATGCATTGTTGACAAGCTGTGAAATGGTTCGTAAATTTCATGGCAAATTAAAAACAAAAAAAATCCCTCACCAAGAAATAGCATCCAGCATCTTGTTGAAGGCGATTTCAATTTAAAAAAATGTTTTAATATTTAGATTGTGTCTCTCCCAATGGTTTCATAATATTTAAAATAAATTAACTGTAATGCTTTGTTATCATTTGAATAACTTACAGTACTATTAAAAAGCTTGTATCTTATATTGACGATGGCCAAATTAAGTGAATTAATGCTTTGGTATGGTGTGTGATTAGTATAGATTGAAGTCATATTGACAGATGTAAGTTTAAATGTAAATTCAGGATAAACAAGGTCAGTCTCGTCTCCTAATCAAGAAATTAAAGTCCGGTGAATGTCATAGAACGTGCGCATCATACTGAGATAAAGGATTATCTTTTCAATCTGTTCTTTGTAATACTGTTTAATGTGTACATAAATTGAACTGACTGAAGAGAAGACAATGTTTACATTAATATCAGGCAACAAGAGCTAGAAAACATCTTCAGTCAAGACAAACATAACTTAACATATCAAACACAGTAACAGCAAACAATATCGTGACAGAATTGTTAATACAAAATGTGACTACTGCAAATGCATCAAATGTGTTACTACTACTATATCAACAAATATTAGTCATTGGGAACATCTGTGTCATTTCCTTTATTTTTTCTTCAGAAAAACATACAAGGACATGAGAAAATACATACACACAGAAAATGAGCAAACATTAACAACCCGACGGGAAGACCAAAAAGAGAAAACAAATCACTGTCGAGTTTTCTCAAAGGTTGAAAAAAATACATAATAAAAACACTAAGTAATAGTGAGTAAATTGCAGGTACCAGTACATAAGAACAGGTAAGAGACTTGTGCAAGAATGACAAATTCCACCTCTCCCCTCCTGCTCAGCAAAATGTGGCCCAAACACCAAGGGAAGAGAGATGGGCACCCTAGCCTATGAGTTTAGTTTACAGTTCTGGTTTTAAACTTGCTTAGCTGTATAAACTAAAGTATCTACTTCTCTTTCTAAGGAAACAAAATTTAATATGGGTTTACGTTTCTATAGTACAAAATACTACTGCAAGTTCGGTTTGGATTGAGAATATAATTTAAAAAGCTTGAAACTACAGTAGCCTTCTTGCTGACCAGGGGTCTATCAAATTGTAAACTAACCATCACTAGTTCAATCTAGGTCATCCAGGACCTTGGTAACTCCTATGCTAGGACTGGCAACTTGGAGAGGCAGAACTCAATAAACAAAATTAATAAAACAGGCAAGTCTTGAATGTATTTTATTTTACAATTTAATTAAAATATGAATCATAAATCTTTAGTCATAAATCTATTATTATAGAGTACTCATCAACATAATAGAAACAATGAAACTCATATGTTTCAAAGCATGGATATTTTTGCAGAAGGAATACATGTCCAACTGCCACAAACCAACAAGTAATTAATTCATTGCATACCTAAAAATGGTTATATCACTATACGTCATACGGTAGCCTCTGTACTAAACAACGGCATAATTAATAGAAACATTCAATTCATATGTAATTAATGATTCCCATATCACTGATCAGCATCATTGCACCACATAAATTAAGCTATCCTTTGCTGCTTAGATGCCAAGAGAGTGATAATCACTCCCAAATGACTAATAACTGATCACGAAAACAATGTTTGGCACTACAGTGGAAATATGCGAATGTCTTACCACGTTTCTGAAATTTTTATTTTAAATGGATACATTAAGAGGAAGTATGTTATTAAATAATTAAAAAATTTTAAGGTTTAATGTACAGTATATGGCCTTATTTATATTATTATTATTACTCTAAGAACTTGTGATGAGAACTAAAGTGAAAAGTAAGAAAGTAATATCTGACTTATATTTTGTTTAAGAAATTGAAAAATAATTATACTTTACAGTATTAATTATAAAAGTAAATGGATCTGCCACTCAATTGCCTAGGTCTGCTGTATAGCAACATGTCTTCATGATCATTCTACTTGATTTTAAAGTACAGTATTCAAAATACTGTGCTTTAAAAACACCATTTGTACTATATGATCCACAAATTTAAAGTATAGTAAATAATTTTATATTTAATTTTATTATTTTGTATATATTGGTATATCAGGCCGGACGTTACCATCAAGATTGATGAGAGGCCCCACAGTATTTATTTGATTTATAAGCCATGAAAACTCATAGGGCTAAAACATAGTGTGAGCCACTTCACAACCTGTCAACAGTGCAAGCTGGGGTAATTATCATGACAAAATTCACAACCCGTCAACAGTGCAAGCTGGGGTAACTATCATGGCCAGTTAAGAATGTTCAGCATCTGGTTCGAAGCCCTCGACAATGTGGTTTACAACCTGAATGGAAATCGCTGCACCAAACCGTATTAAAATGTTTTTTTTAAGCCAAGCATGTTTCAAAAGCAGGTAAGGCAACATACAGTTGTTGTTCTATTCTAAACAGTCTTTAGTGAGGGAATCAGACAATAAGCATCACAGTCAGCAGCACACAGCCTTTAAATCTTATATTGTAAGATATACCATGCTCCAAATTTTGAATCTTTTGATCCATTTTTGGACCAGGATCAGGGGTTGTGAACCTGGGATTTAAAGTCTGACTTTGAAAGATAAAACTATTGTAGCAGCAAAGGACTCTGGTAATTTATGTATCCTACAACAAAAGAAAAAAAGTCTTGACATGCCACAGAAACATAACCAGTATAAAACAAAGAGCAGCCAGAAAGGATAGATAAAATCTATTACCGTAAAAGGATAATATGTTGTCATGACCTTTTATAGAGTACAATATCTAAGGTCTAGATTAGCATCATTACAGTATTTTTCAAGTGCTAAGATGTTCTGCTTCAATATCTTTATGGAGATGATAGGTCTCTAGGGGATACTGCGGCAGCCTAATTGAGTGCTCTGTCATCATCCACATTAAGCCAAACCAATAATCAATGAAAAAACATATCCAAAAGCTATGATGATATCATTCAAATGTAGAAAACAGAGTGAGTGATAAAATTCAAGTTAATAATTATACGAATACATAAAATCACATTTAACCAACCAACAGTATAGTACATTACAAAAACAACAAATAAGTATGGTAAAAATAGTGTACTCATCATCCCCATTCAGCCAAACAAATACTCAATGATAAAACATATTCAGAAACTCTGATATTATTTCAATATATAGTGATAAAATAAATTTAAATTAAATAAAATCATATGTAAACAAGCAAAAGCAAATTATAAAAACAACAAACAAGTAAGTAAACAAATAGTGTACTTGCAGATAAGTTAAAAAAAAAGAGTTCAACTACTACACAGCAGTGGCGGCTCAGCAGGGGGCAGGGGGGCTTAAGTCCTGCTATCGGACAGGTTAAGCCCCCACCACTGGCCAGAGCTCATCGGGCAGTCCGACCAAAAAAAAAATAGGCCTCCGCCAAGTTTGTTTTTAAAATCTAATTTCAGACGAGTAACACCTCTCCCAAACCCTCCCCCCAACTCGGGCATATGGCCCTTGGATGGGGCTGGACGCCCAAGTTATTCTTATTTCACTCAGTTCCCCTCCCCATCGGACAGCATTAATAGGTTCCCATTTCAGAAATATTCTAATCAATAACAAAAGAAAGAAAAATCTATGAGATGTAAAAGTAAGGAAAACCAGTTACCATTTACTTGCTCTATTTTATTTATTTTTTCATCAGGGCACAAATACAGTAATCTGTTTTTAGTTTAAGTGCCATAGTTTAAATCAAAATTATTTACTGCTTGTTTTCTTTTCTTTTTGTAAAGCGCATTGAGGCTTTTTGCTGAATCCATTATTAGAAGAATTGAATTATTATTATCTATAGTCATGGTGACTATTCCATATTCAGGAATGAATAAAAAATGCTTAATTAAATTACTAATGTTATTATTGATAAACAACCATTCTTATATCAAAATTGTATCTCCAAGGCTAACAACAAAATACATTGATAAGGAAATTAAATGTACTCTAGCCATATTATTATCAATATGAAATTTATCATAAACTATTTTTATAGGTTTTTTTTTTCTTATTCTTATAGAGGAAGGATGTCATATAACCATAAAATGATACAATGTGGCACAGTCAGAAGAGGAAACCAAAGAAAAAAATTATTAAATATATCCAAGAACAATAATAACAATAATTAAATAAATATGTTAAAATTCTGAGGACATGGAACTGAAGCCAGAAAAAGCCATCTAGTCTGAAAAATAACACAAACATACACAAATGGTGATTATGGATATTTCCTAACTGATGATGTTGTGCTGTAGGTTACCATTAATTGAAGAGAATATACTGTACCAGTCCCTAGTGTGCGGCAGCACCAATGTTCTAAGCTGCTAATATATTCACTTTGAAAATTATCCCTGATCACCCATTACTATCACTGTCCTAATCACTATTACTGTACTTCAAATCGCACTCAACATAAGCTTGCCATTTTTTAGGATAGATAATATGACTCTACAAAATACAGTACATAGATGTTATACTGTATGATTGCATAAAAATTACCAAATATATTTGAATAAACGGACCTGGACTTTCTGAGGAGTGTGTATTCAAGAGGCGTTTATTTTTTCTGATTTAAAATGGCCCCTTAATGTCAGTATAAATGCGGAACGACAACAGATAATTACTGTCAAAATTGCATAATCATAAAGACTAATTGATCCCAACCAGGTTAGAAAAAAATGTAATTCTACTGGTAGAACTTTAATAAAATGTGTTGAGAAAGATGTTGCATCTATTAGATTTGTTTTTATAGTCATTTAGGGGAGCATTTATCCGAAGAAAAATTAAACACCTCTGGGAGTTTATTCGATCCAAATGAAGCATTGGGGGAGGGGGGGGGGAAAGAGGAGAGGAGGAGTTTATTTGATTATAGACTAAGTCTTTATTTATCATAGTTTATTGAGAATATTCTTATAACTAGGTTCCAACCATCTACAGTATACTGTTTTTAATCATACTAATTACATACAGTACAATTGAACTTTGATGCAACAATATCAATCACTTTAAATTATAATTTGCATTCAAAAGGCATTTATGATATTAATACAGTACAGTACTTTAATTATTCTGATCATTGGTTGCAAAGATTAAATAGATGAAATATAGGCCAGGTTGTGGTAGGCGTACATGTATCAATCAACAAGTAATATATTGTACTGTATACAACAGCTGGTCAACCAGTGACCATGTGCGGAATGTGGATGATTATTTTATTGCACAGCTTTCATAATATTGCCAAACACATTTTATGGTTGTAGGTCATTAGATTACTCGTTTACGAACCCCAAATTATTTGGATACCGACCAGAAGTTCTATCACTTGAAAAGTATGCTGGTATAGGCCTTTCATGTAAACAAAAACACTTCACAGTCACACACGATACAGCATACTGTTCTGTTAAGCCATGCGATCTTTCTGAATGTGTATACTTTGCCGACCTCAGCCCACCAAGGCAATTCAACAATGAATTACCTCGCCTTGCCTACGCTCGAACTCCAACCAATTTTTAAAAACCCAGGCCTTAGAAACTAGAACCTAGGCCAACTGGGAAAATCACAAAAAAACAAAGAAAAAACTTTAAAATAGCCTACGGACTTACTACTACTACTAGTTCCATTGGTGTTCAATGCGTGCGTAAAGTTATAACCCATTTCCTGCATCTTCAAAGCAATTTCTTTATAAACGGCGATGTTCCGTCGGGTTCCATAAAAAACCATCTTGTATGGATGTCGTTCATCATATACTAATTAACATTTGGGTTGCTTCGTCAGTCCACCCACTCTGCTCAGCTGCAGCCATTGTATATAGGGGTATATCGTTGTAAAAATAAACTAAATTTTTCGGCAAAAAAATTGGATAATATAATTTATAAAGAGAGGACTACTCTAGTGATGTCACTGGACGAAGGCATGGATGAAAAGAAATTGCAGACTCAAGTGCTTAATCTGAATAGATTTCTCATAAAAGTAAGGACAGTTGACACCATGCTGTGGGCTATTTTGCCCGATGCAGCCTCCAACCCTCCAAACTTATCCGGAAAGAATAAGCCTGGAAAAGTCCAGGTGTTTTAGTAATTATAGCTAGTTGAGGAATGATTAATTATCACCTCAGGCTTGAGTTATCCAGTTTTCGAAAGTTCGTAAACGGGCCCTAAGTTTGTGAAAGAGGTGGTGGTTTTAATCTCTTTGAAGCCATGAACTCGGATACAATGCATATTTAAGTGGGAGGGTGGCATCACACATAAAAGGCATCCCAACAGTTATTAAAAACACCTTATATCAATGTTGTTAATTAATAGATTTATCCCCACCACCAATTAATCCTTGTGCCTTCATCAGCCACCATGTCAATACTCCTATATGTCACTTCTCAGGGTGCTTATTGTCATTATTATTACCTTTAGGGGCCGTTCACAATTATCAACATTTTTACAAGTGTACAAACAGTACTCTTTTTCGGTATCTCTTTTTCGGTATCCCCCCCCCCCCCCCTCTCATCTGAAAGTGTACAAAAATGCTGATTTTGCAAACCATTCTCCATTTTTTAGTGAAGTCAGCTATGCTAAAAGTAATGTACTTGGTTACTTACAAATGAATATTATATCATGGTTACATTATAATTTTACCATTACTGTATTTTACACGTTGCATGTTATTTTGAATCAACATTTTTATGCATATGTAAGAGTACACACATTTATCCACCCCCTCCCCCTTAGCGTACTATTTGTACACTTGTGAAAATGCTGATAATGTTAAACGACCCTTTAGTGATTGTAAATTCGAAAAGTGTAGTTTTAACCAAGAGGCCATTGTACTTTATTCTCCTGTAATGGGCCTCCTTGGCTCAACTATGCTTAAAAAGTAACATTATTACCATCACAAATGAAGCACACTGAGAGAAAATTGTACACATTTATGACATTCAATTTCAAACAATAAGAATATAATTTATGCAAATGGCATGATCCATCTGCCTAGAACACACTATTAATAAATTAATTTACATTATTTAGCCAATTCTATTTATTAAAAGAACATAGAGCAATTAGAAATTTCTCATACAATTCAAAAGTACTGACTTCTTAAATAATTAAATTCCATATTTATTTTTATGAAAAAAGACTGGTAAAATACAATGGACCTCGAGTCTGCTACCATTAACAATTTTTTAGTCCTTTTTTCTTGTTCATTTTACATTTTTTATAACTGATTGTAATACATCCAGTATAAGGACTTTCAAAAGAAAAAAAATGACAATAACAAGAGAAAATTTATAAAATCTCTCAAAAACATATTAAAAACCACATATCATATTGTGAGAATATAATGTGAGCCAATGACAATGTACTGTACCACTGGCAGTATTTAGGACAGATTTCTTAAATGGCTTTAATATTTCCCTCACTAAACACAAACCCAATGTTTGGAAAAATTATGCATTACTATTAAGGCATGAATAAATGACATCGGATTATCTGATTTTCTTTACAATGAATCATCGACAACGTTCATACGATACTAGTCTGTTCCTATAATTACCGTAGTAGCCTGTCTTATTGCCTTTAGTGTGATGTCCTAACTCTAGATACATCATGAAGCAGAATGTATCCAAGGCCAAAATTATAAACTTTTCTGATGCACTCCCACACTAATGTGACATGGTATTGAAGTTCAAAGCTATACTGGCCAGGGTGAATCAGACAACTTTTGTGCCCTGACAATCAGCTTATCAGTCTTTGATTGTGAATAGTTACAGGATGCAAGTGTTTTTGTTTGGCAATAATAAATAAGAATTAACAGAAAATTAAGTATACTATATAACAGTCCATATACAGTATATCATAAAGAGAGAATAAATTCATGGAGGACGTATTTTAGCAAATCATCCACCTCCACCACATAATTTGGTGCAGTGGGAACGGTTTGGTTACCCAACCTCGAGGTCGGGGTTTCAATCCCTCGCATTTCGTTTGTGTCCTTAGGCAAGGCGCTTTATCTACACTGTTTCTCTCCACCCAGGAGTATAAATGGGTACCTGGTAGGGTTAAATGCCAAAATGCGCTGATGTAGCTGCTGCAACTTTATGGAACAGTTTGTGTTCCATACTGTAGGCGTCTAATCCAATTACCGGCGGTAGTAATGTGAAGCGCTTAGAGGCCTTGTTGGCATTAAGCGCTATATAAATATAACATATTATTATTATTACCAAGAAAACAATCTGTTGCAACAAGCAACAACAGTCACATCAATTCATCTGATGGATGATAGAGAAGAGCTCAATTCATACTGAAGATTTTTTGGAAATTTAAACATGCAGATTACTCTTTTCAGTGACTGGTTATAAATGTATTGCTTAAAGGTTTGCATGGCGAAGAAATAATGTATGTTGAAGCTTGCGATACACCACGTAAGTAGTTCTGAAAAGAACTGTTGTTGTTGAGAAAGTCTTGACGTTTTGATTGAGATGCTTCAATCCTCTTCAGGAGAATAATATCTGCAGACACTCCAAACAGGGAAATACTTATATGTTTGGGTAGAGAGGCTGGATGGTGGCAAACATTATTCTCCTGAAGACGATTGAAGCATCTCAATCGAAACATCGAGACTTTCTCAACAACAACAGTTCTTTTCAGAACTACTTACGTAGTTATAAATGATGATGCAAGACAACAATTTATAAGAATTGATGCTGATAAGTGAAACATATCTCAGAGTCATATGCAACTAAATGCTGATGACTGTGTCACATAACCATGCGGGACAGTGTGTGTCAAACGTTCATGCATACTAATATTACAGCAACACAACAATAATAGGCCATTAGAATAGTGGTTTAGCAATTTAAAACAAAAACATACATTTAATGTAACGTGCAGTGTCCAAAATTGTATATGTTTTTACTAAGCTGGTTAAATTGCGCAAACAGGCAGTGCACAAGAACTACAGATTGTTTTGTTTTTCTTCAGAATGATTATACAATAAAATCAATGTTCCACTGAATAAAAACTATTCAAGCGATTATTATAAAGCACATGGAGATATTAAAATGGAGTCGAGACAATATGCATTTGAATAATAGTCTGTTAACAGACTAATTCAATAATTGATTTATTCCTTTTGACAAAAACAACATGCAGATGTTATGAACTTTGCTTGGGTTTCATGTCATGTCATCTGAAATGTGTTTTTTTTTTTAATTGAAAGTCTGGCAGCACCATAGTCATCATCATTCATTCTTGGTGGTCAATGTGTACAGCCTTGAGTAACATGTGGATACCACAATCAGGGCATTAAGTGACACAAATGCACGCTCTGTCATTCACCGGAAAAAATGGCCCCGGTAAAAATGGCCCCAAATGACAAGTAGGTAAAAATGGCCCCAATGAAAAAATTCAGTAATAGAAATGGTTTTTTTTTTTTAAATCTTCAAATATTTGAATACTGTAATAAGCAAGAATTGAATCAATAACAAATAGTTACACAACAGATGCAAATAATGTACTGGGAGATTATCAGAAAACAACGGCCATTGAAAATTTTTTGATAGACTTTGAAATAAGTTTTAAAAACGTTATTCCACTAACAAAGTAGAGGAATGACATACATACTATTACTTCAACTACCAAAATATGCAACTCGTAGATGACCACAAAATTCACTTTTGTTAAGTATCAAACGAAATAACTTTACATGTTATAAACAGTGCAAATAAACAGTTAAATGATGTAAACTGAGATACTATATTATATACATAGTTATGTAAATATGGCAATTATGCTAAGAATTAAAATGGTGTGTAATTGTGAGGGTAAAGTAATTATGGTAGGATTAAATGGTATTGCTAAATCCCAAAAACCTCCTAAAACACATTGTAGAAAACCAAACAATTCAATTGTGATTGACTCACTTGGTATATTAATAAGAAAATTAAATATTTATAAGAACCTACTTTTTGGTTAAAATGTTGATTTTTTGTTTTTGAAAAAATTTGCAAACACCACAATCCTCCAAACACACTGTGAACCCCATCCAAACCCTTTAATTACGATTGTAGAACTCTCTTTTTCTAAAAAAAAAAAAATAATAATTTGATGTTCATATAAACTCATTGTTTGTGGGGTTACCAATACCCGGATTGAATTTCTGGAAAATTGTGATTTCGCTTCCTTGAAATTGGCCACAAATAAATTATTTTAGTATTAATAAATGCATGATTTATATTGATTTATTGATTATGTTGTTGCTATTTTTTAACATCTAAATGGAAAAAAAAATAAAAAGTGTTATTCATGGCTTTTTTTTTTCTTTTGAATATTTTATCATTGAATATGTAATTTCTGCAAAAAGTAAAATGTAAATGGCAATTTATTTGATGTTAGATTTCTTTTAAAAACTAAATTATTTCAGTTTTAAAAAATGCATATAATGATTTTTTAAAAATCAGTTTTAATACAGAATTTTATTATTGGGGCCATTTTTACCTACCTGTCATTTGGGGCCATTTTTACCAGGGCCATTTTTACCGGGCCATTCTTAACGTACACCCTTCTCTGGTACAAGCCCACCGAGTTTGAAAACTAAATTGGGCCGATTTTGGGGGTGGGGGATGAGGCTTATACCAGAGGAAATCCTCTTTTCAATCAAAGGAATTTTTCTGCGCTGCTACATGCCTAATTCAAAGCCAATACTTGATTTTTATAGTTAATTTTAGTTGTTAATTGTTGCATGTGTACCACTTTTTCTTTAAGTTACGTATCGCTGAGTATTGTTAGCTAAGTCAGGTACTCATTCAAATCATACCCTTGATTCTTTTGGCTAGTACACTTACATAAAGTAGAAAATGGGCTTATATATGAGAATACAGCACTAATTTCTATTATCATGAATTTAATCATAACAAAATGTTAAAAATCAGTTTCTTAGGGGCTCCTTTAAACTCCTTAAGTACCATAAATCATCATACAGATTGAAACCTCTATGGACTAATGAATGGGAAACTAATAAAACAACTATAATAGCATAACTGGTCAAAACTAAACTAGTTCAAGCAAAACAAAACTTGGTTCAATAAAAATCTCAAGTCAAGTCTTAAAGTGGTGTTTTGCTTTACTCTGTTTACTAGTACGACTCACCATTATCATTTATCAAGATAATAAAAAAAAAGCGAATCATTCACAACATGCAGTGATATTTTTCTCTTTCAACAAAAACAAAAACATATTAAAGTGGTCAAACTAAACCATACCGATTCAACTGAACTGGTCTATCCAATATAATTTGATATTAAAATGAGATAAGAAATGGGCAGAGGAGTTAGAGGAATCCAAACAGACAGAAATAAACAGGAACATACTACTTGAGAAAGCAAATGGAAGGAAATGGTTTTGTGGGTTAAGTTTTTTTTTTTGTTTTGTTTGTTGGCCAGCCACAAGTACTATACTTTATTTGTTTAATGTAACCTAAGGCAAGTATGATTGTGGAAAGTTTATGGTTTATGGTTTTATATTTATATAGTGCCTTCCACGATCAAAACCGTCTCAAGGCGCTTGAAAAATATATGTGAATAATGTATGGAAATAAATTTGACCGGAAATAACCTATTAACTAACCAAACAGAATAACCGACAAAACAGATAAAAAATAGAATCACACATCATCACACCCTTTCACTGACAGACCAAGGCTGGTCAGCTATTGATTTCACAGGTGTCATAATGATGTGTGTAACTAAATATTGACCTATCGAGCAACGAAAATGAACGAATGTGAGTGGTCTATAGTGAGTTATAAAGATGAGTTTTCAATCGGCTTTTGAAAATCCCGGTTGAAGGTGCCTGGCATACATAATCGGGCAGGCTGTTCTAAAGCTTAGGGGCAGCAACTGCTATTAGCAACTGATATTACAGTATACAAAAGTATACTGTAATATCAGTCGCAATACCCACTACATACTGTACAAAATTATGATTTCAACCAATCGATAATCACATCGACTAATAATATCCAAGGTCAGTGAACCTGATATTTCTTTAATTTAACCAAATCAATTGCAGAATAATGAATCATATGTACGGGAGGCTCGACTTACCAATGAAAACATCTTGATTGGCCGAGGGACCATTTGCTTTTGTGGACTACCAATGCTCATTTACAATTTGCCTGCTCTTTTTTTATGGTGTCACGTAGATTAGACTTGCACTTAACAGAAACATTACATCTGGGAAAAAAAAGGAAATTTTCAATAAAAGATCGCTGAAACTTTACAGTACAGCGTGAACAAAAAGCTTTTATGAATAGTTCAATGCCATTTCATTTTGATCTTTTGAAACCATGTGTAAAGTAAACAAATATAACGCATTTATTTGAGCCAAAGAATAGTTTGTAATGCCGTAATAACCAAAGTAATAGCCATATTGTTATAGTGGCTAATGGGTATGCAGTCATTATATAATAGTACTCAACATTGCAGTCTCTTCAAACCATTTCTATTTGTAGCTCCATCACAGGTAGTAGTTTTAAACATCAACTCATTAATGATGTTTTCATCCATTTACACCAAGTGAAATTAAACATCCTGAGTTCTCTTTAATGTAAATATAAACCTAGTTTCATTAACAGACTCTGGATGGGAATGCTAGCCATTAATAACAGGTACAGTATACTTGCAAACTATCATGTAAAATTGTGAAAGCTACTTTAAGGACACCACCATATACATTAAAAAGGAATATCAAGGTACTGTATAAAGAGCAATGGATTAATAGATTAACTGGATCATAACACTAACTAATCCATAAATACACTGTAGGTATTTAGAGATGGTAATTCATTTTCATGTGTAGATATGGGTAGTGTATGCCCACTAATTAAGGACTAGAAAAAATATATGTTTAGTGTAAAGCAATATTTGGTGCTGGAAGCATTTTATAAAGATTGCTCTTCTATATTATTATATACATTTTTTAACCCTTTTTTACAATTTTAACATCTTAACACTCATTTAATATATTTTTGGTATGTTCAACTATATTATATTTTAAAATGTTAACATTTTGAACAAAATTTGCATACCTTTGTGTCATTGATTTTATTGATATTGGCTTTTTATCATATTCAGTTGTTTAATTATTGTTTCCTTTGTTTTTTGTCACAAGCAAAGTCAATTTTAAATTTGTATTTTTAATATGAGTTTGATAATAAAGAATATAATAAATAATAATAATAAATTACAATTACAAATGTATGCATAAAAAAACAAAAAAAAAAGGAAACATGGAGCATTAAGCTAAAATGGTTTTGTGTATGTGCAAAAACAAAAAAAAGAACACACAGTAATGTAAAAAAGCATACATTGTTTCCTGGTGTGGTCAACTCAACAGCCACTTCAACAGAGATAAGCTCTGGCAACAAACAATACAGAATAATTATTGAATCATATCTACCACAGAAATAATTTAAAGATTTGTGTTTACATTTACACAACTACAAAAGTTCTCCCTTGAATTAGAATACAATAGGAAAATTTACCAGTTCACTTTAAAAGCATACTTGCAAATCTTTGGAGTGTGACAGATTCTTTAGAAGTTAATGTACCTCTACATTGTTACTGTGCCTCAAATTATTAAAAATGGCAAAATACTGAAAAACGAAACCATTTGGGATACAACTCAGCATGCTAATACCATACTAATACAATATAAACACTTGAACTACAGTACAGTAAGCCAGCAGTTCTCAAGCTACAGTATACATCATTATAATACTGTAATCAAACATTTCTGCGAAGCTTTGGTAAAACATTACACCAATAATCAGTAGCAGTAAATCATTTACACAATATTCATAATGAAAATATTATACCAGCATTTTCATAATTAATAAATCATTAATTATTGTTATTCACAATTTAATGGAGTACAAGTACAATAACATTGTAGTCAATAAAAGAGGTTGTACATTATGCATAAAATCAACTCAATATTAATTCAATTACAGTAGAGACAGAAATTACTTAAAATACAGAGTTATGCTAATTTTTCAATTTGGTTTCACAAATAATGGCCTACTTTAAATAGATATTTGTGATATGACCATACTGTAGGTATGCAACTGGCACTGCCTAGTCTATAGTCACTGACCTTTACTATACTGGGTTGCTATTGTCAATGCGCATTCTTCTGTGCAATACCCACTTTATGGAATACTTATACCCATGAACATAAAAACATTTTCAAAAAAACGTCTGAAAGCCTAACTGTTCTCAGAAGCATGGCCAATTTAACTTTGTTGAGTGCCTTGGAACATTATTACTATGGATACCAGTGCTATATAAATTTGATTGATTTATTAATATTTGCACCTAGAAATTTGTTCTGAAGTACTTGCAGCATCTAAAAATCTCACTAATTCCAAAACTCCTGAACATGACTCTCTTAGCAACTTTATTGTCAAACTCTTTGTCCCAAATTGTTCTACAGTCTTGTCCAAGTTTTCCAGCATGTCTTTATATTTATGTTCGATTCCACATGATTGGAAAGAAGCAATTGTACGCACTTTTTTTATGTCCTCTGTATAACTATTGCCCAGTTTCAGTTACTTCTCCATTTTGTAAATTGTTTACAGTATAAAGGTCTGTTCTCATTTTACTCCAGTTATAAATCCTCTTCTTTCTAAATTCCAATTTGATTTCCATGCAAAGAGGTGTAAATTCGACTCTAATAACTACATTCTTCATCTTCACCATAAGGCTGCCAACGAAAAGCTATGTTCTGTTTTATTTTCTCTTGACATCAGACGCGCTTTTGATTCTGTGCCACATAAATTATTGTCTTTTAAAGTTAGCCCATTCATTTTTAATTAAACATTATTTTGTGTCCTGGATTAATAACTGGCTCAGTAATCGTTTTCAGTGTACATCTTACAAGGGTATTACCTCAACTAAATTGCCTATTGAAAGTGGAGTGGTCCAGGGAAGTACACTTACATATCTGTTTTTTTTTTTTTTACAATTTAATATCCCTTTGAAAAAAGACAAAAGTACTTTCTTCTTAAATTTATTTGCTAAATTGTCCAATCTTCTGATCATCTGCTTAACTTTTCCTTCCACCTGTCAGAACAATGGCCATGTCTCTTCGTAAAAACCATCAATCATCTCATCTCATTTAATTTAATTTCAAAATACAATTTAATTGGCCCATTAATTTTTATTTAATAATTGTGTTATCTTGTTTTTTATTGTATTTGTAAATAATTATTGTTGATGCGGATAATTGCCCTTGAAGGCATTCATAACTAATAAAACTGAATTGAATACTACTAATACTGGGGCAGACTAAAAAATAAGGCCTGCGTGGGGAGTATAACCGCCGCACAAAAATCTGTCCACGCATTTCAAGAAATAAGGGCTGATTTCCATGCAGTTTGCTGAAAATTATGACTTGGCCTATTTCCTAATTTATAACACAAACGAACGTATTTTATGAAGCAGTTATGATTACTTGCGAGTAGAGAACAGACGTCAACCGTGTTCTGATTGGCCAAACAGACACGTGAAATGAAAGGTCGAAGGAAGGCGACACATGTGCTGTGCTGTGCTGCTTGTTTGTTTTAACTGGTTTTGATATGAAACCACAGCACAGAAACTGTTCGAAAGCAACAATCATTCATTTAATTTATTTCACCAATTAAACATTACAAACAATAATACAAAAGGACAAGACAAACCTTGTCATGCCATAAAAAACATAACTTGTTTGTTTTACTGCAATGAACTTATCGTGTCAACATTAGTTCTTAAACTTATCACGATTTAACAATAAATAAATGGATTACTACTCTTTATTCGTATATTTTTTAACAAGTAAAAAAAATACACAGGAGAGGAAAAATAGTCTTTCCATGACGTGGTTGGTAGAGTACCTAGGCCTAAACGTTTTATGATGGGGTTGCAGATAGAGAAACATCTTCAACTTGGTGATTTAAAAATGATAAATAAAAAAATTTAAAATGATAAATAATCTAGGCCTATCGTACTATATCAACAAAAGCAATCTTTTAAAAATTAATTTATAAAATTAATTAAAATATTATTATTTTCGAAGTAAACATCGTAACTTCCAGTCTAAAGTGCATTTGATTTTAACATTGTTTATAATTCGCGCTATATATTCTCAATTAATATTATCATCATCATCATCATCATCATCATCATCATAAATAAAAAAATTTACAATGATAAATAATCTAGGCCTATCGTACTATATCAACAAAAGCAATCTTTTAAAAATGAATTTATAAAATTAATTAAAATATTATTTTTTTTGAAGGAAACATCGTAACTTCCAGTCTAAAGCACATTTGATTTTAACATTGTTTATAATTTGCGCTATATATTCTCAATTAATATTATTATTATTATTAATATTATCATCATCATCATCATCATCATTATTATATTATTGATGTTATTGTTGCCTGCAAATATTTTTTTAATCACAAAGTCGGAAGATTTTCTCTGCAACCCTATCATAACACGTTTAGGACTCCTGTGATTTATTTAACAGTGATACCCGGCCTCTATACAGGTTTGTGAAATATATATTGCTGTTGGACTACACGCACTCACCAACCCGTCACTACGTCATGGAAAGATTGTTTTTCCTCTGCTGTCCAGGGCCACCGAGAGTTGGGCAGGTGGAAAGGTCAAAGGCCACCGAGAGCGGGCAGGGGGAAAGGTCCCCGTGGCCCAAGCGTACCAGGGGGCCCATAGAAATTGAAGGTAGCATTTTTTTTTCAATATTTCTTTCAAAAATAATAATTACTATCATGTGCCCTCAAAAATGTCCCCTATGAACCCCTCCAAATTGACAGGGCCTCTAAAAAATTTTTTTGTACCTTCCACGCAGTTTACTGTTACAGTTTCCCCTCTTAGCAGCCCTGATGCTGTCTTATTCTTCTTAATTGTTCAAAAAAAATAACGATAAAGTTGTAATTTATATTGTTATTAATTAAATACGCGATAAGTCTAGAACTACTGTTGACACGATAATTAACTATTATACCGCTAAGACGGATGGGAAACGCCAATTGATTCGAGCCGAGAGAGGATGAAGTATAAGTTATAAGTTCATAAACATGTTATGCCTTTTTAATCTTGTTGCGTTCGAACCATAGAGATATAATAGCTCTATTGTTCGAACTGAGTTTCTGTGGTTGGTTTCCATATCAAACAAGCAGCACATGTGTTGCCCTTCGACCTGTCACTGTCACATGTTCGTTTGACCAATCATAACACGGTTGACGTCTGTTCTCTACTCGCAAGTGTTATGATTCTTGCACCTATCTTCCTGGCAATGTTCTATGCAAATTTGAACAAGGTTTTGATGTATTAGGCCCAATAAAAAATATTATTAGTTTATCATCCTCGCGCGCATGTCTTTTATGGTACTGGGGGAAAAAAAATTTTTGTTGAAAAAAAATTTTTTTTTTTTTTAAATTTTTGTGAAATTTTTTAAATTTTTTTCATTTATTTTTTTCATTTATTTTATTAATTAGTTAGTAGATTTTGTTTGCCTTATCTAAATCATGTTTTACATTAAATATCACTGCACCAGCAAACAACCCAAGGGTGATATGTGGCTTTAGCAAAATAAAAAATAAAATAAAACTAATGATAAATTAATAATATTTTTTATAGGGCCTTATCTGCATGATTAAACACTTTACATTACATGAGGCCTAGGTCTAGGGCCTAGGCTTAGTACATCTGGAGCAAACTTTAATATAATTACAGCAAGAATCTCTAAGATTTTAATTTTTATTTGTAAACCTAGCTAGTAAACCACTTACTGATTAATTAAAATAATGTGACTACGTCACTACGTGAGACTTGGCAACCATGCATGGCAGTAATAAATTATTACCTAGTTCACCTTCTGGGCCTAGGCCTAGTGATCACTTCCTGTTTGGAATGAATGACGTTTTCGCCACACACAGGCTTAGTTAGGGAGATGAAAAGCATGTCCTTAGGTAGGCCTAGTAGTACTGTCTTGAGGTCTATGCTGGGGCGAAGGAACTGTACCACAAGAACAACAAAAGAATGGCACACTTTAAATTAAGATTCTTTAGTTGAAGGTTACGTTACATATATTGACAGTTGACACAAAATAAATGAAACTTACCATTCTTCCTCGGCCTACCGAATTTGTCTCATTGTGTATTTTGCTGCCCTCAAACTTACAGTTACTTCTTAGTGACTGGATCCGTAAAGACTAAGAATAGCTGAAGTTTTGTTTGTCAATTAAGTTTCTTTTTTTTTTTTCATATTAAATGTCTTTATTCAAACATTTTAAACCAGTAGTAGTAGTGCAATACTTTAAAGAAGTCTAGCATATGTGATAGCGAAAAAATAATAAATAGTATTTTACTGTGTGAATAAAAACAATATTTACTTCTATACTAAATAATAAAACCATACATTTCCATCTGAAGGGAAATCCCCCTTTTTAAAAATAAACACTACCGTAAATCATATATACTTTAACAAAAATTGGGAGCAGTACGCTTTTGCTGCTCCCTGGCTCACCTAATTATTCTCATATATTTGTGAATTTCTGATTTGTAGTATTTGTTATGTTTTATATTATTATTTGTTTTGCCAGAATGAATAACAAAAATAAAAATAATTTTAACAAAAATTCGAATAAATCGTTTCTAAGAACGGGAATTATTTAATATATTATTTCCGAAATGAAATGAAATGATACAAAAATTAATAAAAACTTATCCCTTTTCTTGGGAATGAAAACTAATTCAAAGAGACAATATACCTGTGTTAGGCGCATGCATCGGGAGATATAATAATATTTTTTAACCTCCTTGGGTGCATGACGATAATGTGTTTGCAATTATGAGTTAAAATTAACTAAAATTATTATTTATTTATTTTTTTGTAATTCACTGGCGTATGTTTGCTGTTCTTAGTGTTTTCTCATTATACGTATAATCAGCTATACTGTCAAGGGACCCCTTTTGGAAAATCAAAAAAGAAAGAAATAAAAAGACATTATTGATCGCCCAAAACGTCTCAGAAGTTATTTCCGGGTGTCTAGAAAACAAAAATTTCCCGGGGGCATACGCGGACCCCCTATGGT
>NW_022741166.1:731081-748142 GCF_011630105.1 Anneissia japonica
CTCCCCACCCCCTTTCGGACATCTCTAGATCCGCCCCTGACTGTGGCTATGGCTCGCGCATTCTGACTTTTAAAATGCACCTGTTTGCCCAGGATTGGATTGGATGGTTGGATTGGATTTAGGCCAATCATGAACATATCTGAATATGATATGATATGTGCAGTAATAGTTGTTCTTCTTACACATTGCTGCAAAGGGTGGGTGGGGTTGCGGCATACTTACCCTACTTCAAATACTATTTTTATTGATTTTTTCTCACCTTACCGTATATAAAACTTTGTAATACTCATGGAACTTAACCAAATTGAACAATCATGTTTAGCTCTAATTCGGGAAGAGATAGTAACAATACCAGAGGGAGCAGTGAAATTTAACTGTTCCCTGACAATACCCAATACCCAACCCACAACCAACGGTGTACAAAACGTATTTGCAGATTATTTCGTTTTATATGGTGCTTATGGTGCTATCCCATATTAATGTATAACAGAAGTATACCTTATTTGTAGTTATTTGTTTATTTTTTTTTCTTGAATTGAGCGCAAAAACTAAGGTCCATTTGAAAAATGCGTAAATATTCATAAACGCCCCTCAAGTATGGTCACAATTGCTTAGATCACATTTTGCTAGAGTCAGTAGTAGAATGTGGTGAATGGTGTTGTAGTTGTAGAATTCATAATAAATGTTCGGTATGAAAAAATAAAAATAAACGATTCATAATAAAATATTGTATGAAAAAAAATAAGAAAAACGAATTAGCATTAAACACAACAACCATTGCCTACACGTACACTATCCCTCATTTTGTAAATACTGATATATTTTATTTGGAAATGTAGCCTACTATATGCGAATCAGAATAGTACTTTACTCCTATTTATTGCCGATTTTAAAAGATTCACCCCCTCCCCCCACCAGTTCAGATAATCTATAATCCAAGTCGATATTTTACCCCACTTCAGATAATCTTTAATCCAAGACGATATTTTACCCCCACAAGTTCAGATAATATTTAATCCAAGACGATATCAATGTATATTTTCTTTTTTTTTTAAATTAAGACATATTTAATTATCAAAGAAGACGAATTATATCATTGTATCATCAGTGCATCCGATATAAATGAACAAAAAGTAACCGAGAACGAGATGCGTACACTTAAAGAAGTATTGTCCCATGCTAAATATTAAAAAAAATCATAAAAAATATTTTTTGAAATTAACTTTCCCATTCTGAAGTAACATACTATCAACTTGAGTGTTTAAAAAAATGTCTATAAAACCGGCATCAGTAGCGAAATGATAGAAACACTCGTGTCACTGCAAGTGTTTCATTACTTTTTTGTTGGTTTAAAAATCAGGGTACACATTTTTTAAATTCAATAATTTCTATGCACAAGTTAATAATTTGTATGTTATTGCAAAATGAGCAAGTTTATTTCAAACTTATTTTTTTTATGATTTTTTGACATTAGCAAGGGACAATACATCTTTAAAAAGTGCATTATGGGAAGGCATGTGTAAAAGCGCCCTCTTTACTACTGATCACATTTTTGTGAGGTATGGTCAGTTTGAGATTAAGAAATATACTATTATTTCATAGTTTCTTTAACACATTAACTGATGAATATACAAAGTACATAATATTTAGTAATATATATAACGAATATGCGTATATAATTACACGTTAACTTATAAAATGTGGTTAATCGCTGTGTCAAATTTCCGAGGCTCGCTGTTTCTGCCTGTGTGTGTGTGCTGAAAATGTGGACGTCGTGTAATAATACCCGGTATAGGCCTACTCACCCGGCCTAGGCTAGACCTACTACTACTAGCCTTGACTGAATGGCATATGCCTATGCTAAGTAAGCCTAGGCTTATTTTCTATACATAACTAGGCCCAGCCAGGGTCCAGCCTGCGTATTTCATTGATTCATAGGAGTCTAGACCTAAGCTAGGCCTAGGACCCTGGCCTAGAAATATATAGAGTAGGCGGGCCTGTACTGTAGCCGGCCTAGGCACCTCACTCAGACAGTGAGGCCTGACATTGTTGATTAAATATAATAATATTAAACCGAAATGCTGCATTCTATATAATTTTCATTTTAATAATGGATAAACTTTTGATTAGAAAAAACTCTTTTGTAAGAATGTAAAATGCACTCCCATTTAATTCTTGTATTGGTTTGCTTTTTAGTTGTTGATGATTATGTCCACAGTTACCACAATAATTTAAAATCATTTATTCCAAATATGGTGTATGTTGATTTTTCTTTTCAATGTTAGAATCTAATACAGACCAGACTAAAAGATAGGCCTGCAGGGGAAAAATATCATCCGTGCAAAAATTAGGCCTATAAATTTGTCCACACATTTTGGGAAATAAGGGCCAATTGCTGTGCAAACTTTGTAAAGAATTTGGCCTGTCTTAAAGTACTGTACAGTTTACAGAGAGTAATGATGTCATCTACATTTCAGTTCCAATGGTTTTTGGATTTATTAATATTATGACATATAACTACAGTAAGAATGACATAGTATTTTCCTAGACTAGTAGTAGTAATTACTATATTATTACTTTTGTTTTTGCTTCAGAAACCATGGCTACAGAAAGTTGGGATACTGATGATGTTGTAGTTGGTGCTGCTAGCCAACTTGCCGAGGCACCGGAGGTGAAGCTGTTTGGCCGCTGGAGTTGTGATGACGTTCAAGTCAGTGACATCAGTTTAACTGTAAGCTCAATATCATTTTTAAATCACAGCATAGGGCCAAATAAAAGTCCAATCTGATTCCACATGCGTGTGAAACAATCTCGTAGAAATTCTATAGAGAAAATTTCTTCAAGTAAACCAATACTCACTGTTGTTTTGTGGATAACAGTTTGGCCCAACTGCAGTTGGGCTTCATCAGATAGAAGAAACTCTCATCCACAAAATAACAGTGAATATTGGTTTACTTGAAGAAATTTTCTCTATAAAACTTATATATTGGAAACCAGATGAAACTATTTAGGCAATCTTGTAGAAAGTGATTCTAGCCAATGTAATCCTGTATTTCATTCATTTTCCAGAATCTTCTACATGCTTTTTACAGATTCTGGAATAGGGATATAGTAGGCCTGGTCAATGATGTTTCACTGAGTCTGTGTTCTTTCATAGAGACAGCATTTAAATGATGATTAAATCTAATGATGCCAAAGAGAAAACATTTTTTCACAAGTCCAAACTAAAATAGGATTTTACTGATAATTCATTAATTTGTTTGAATCTCCCATAGGATTATATTGCTGTGAAAGAAAAGTTTGCAAAGTATCTTCCACACAGCGCTGGACGATATGCTGCTAAGCGATTCAGGAAGGCCCAGTGTCCAGCTGTGGAACGTCTGACCAACTCTATGATGATGCATGGACGTAACAATGGCAAAAAGCTGCTGACCATGCGCATTGTTAAGCATGCTTTTGAGATCATTCATCTTCTGACTGGAGAGGTATTAGGGAGATTTTGCAATCTTAGGAAAACTAATGTCATTATCATTGGTGCCTAAAACATCACTGACAATATGCTGTATGAGTTGAATATGATCCTTGATTCATGCAATAGGCATGAATTGCCTACTTTGTAACAGATATGCTACTGTATGGGAAGGGTTGACTATAAGTTTGATGACGTAACTGTAATCGTTATCGCTATCTATTGATTGAATGACATGCAAAAAAGTCCATCAAATGACATAAAAAGAATGCATTGACTAGGCATAAACTTAGTAATTATATAAACTATGAGTTTGAACTAATTATGTTACAAATTAAGTATTATATTACAGCCTAATTCTTAAGTTCAAATAACTTAAGTCTAATATGACACATCTATTTCATACTAAAATAATTATAATATGAACAACAATTTTTTAGAAAATCTTACATTGTTATTCCGAGTCTAGAAGTGTAGACAGATCTTTAGAAGTATCGTTAATTATTTACAAATTGAAAGGCCTGTAGAGATTATAGGAATGGTAATACAAATTATATAAGTTTTAAATTTAATTTTTTTTTTTGTTTATCTTCAGAACCCACTCCAGGTCCTTGTTAATGCCATCATTAACAGTGGACCAAGAGAAGATTCCACCCGTATTGGTCGTGCTGGTACTGTCCGTCGTCAAGCTGTTGATGTCTCTCCTCTGCGTAGAGTCAACCAGGTAAAATTACTTTTTTAATTAGTACAGTTCACTGGTGTTGAAAACATTTGGCTGAGGTCTAGTTTATAACATTTATAAGCATGTTTGATTTCATTTTTGTTACTTCTAGATGTGTTTGCATTCATTTGTTCAAATTTTTAAAGTATTATCTATAATTTGTGTACTTTTTATCCTAGGCCATCTGGCTATTGTGCACTGGAGCTCGTGAAGCATCCTTTAGGAACATCAAGACCATTGCTGAGTGCTTGGCTGATGAGCTGATCAACGCCGCTAAGGTTGGTGTTGAATTATATTACCATAAATATTTAATGCAGGTCTCTGTCCAATTAAAGAGCACTTTGGGACCAGCATTTTTTGTGAGCTGTGGTCTAGCAAAGTTACAAGGTATGATTTAAAAAATAATGTCTGTCATAATTATTAAAATTAGTTGTTCTTATATTGCTCACTTGCCCTACATTTATTTTACCATTAGGGATCTTCCAACTCCTATGCCATCAAGAAGAAGGATGAACTTGAGAGAGTGGCCAAGTCCAACCGTTAAGGATGCAGATTAAAGTACAGTAATATAGAAACCATGGTAAAAGGTCAAAATGATGGTGACCCCACTTATGAATATTCATAAGCATTTATGTAAACACAGCTCTGTTGAAAGTACAGATTTGTAAAATACATTGGTAACTAAAACAGATTGTCGAGTGTTTCATTACATTGTTGTTTTACAAAGTCCTTACTGGTAAAGGTAGTAGGGCAATGAGCTGTTGGGAGCCCATCATACTAAACCTTTTGGGTGAAGTCCAAGGACACAAGTGAAAGGCTCCCACAGTATATTAGGATAAGACACAAGACAAAAAAATATCTACAAAATACTTTGCCTTATTCCGGTTTTAATTCTTCACTTTCAATATGTTTTTGACAAGTGGTGAACCTAAAATCTATTAAATATATAAATACTGTATATTTCAGTGCTAATTTCTAATGCTACCAAAAGTCTAAAAATTTTTTTACACATTAAAAAAATCAATCAGACATGCCTTTTAAACTACAGTACAGCAATGCTCAGGTGATCATCTGGCCCACCACACCCAACCCCTCTGATTTATTTTATTCTTTAAGGTTTACTTACCAAAATATGATATTACTTATAAATAATTGTTTGAGAGATTTGGCAACTTATAGTTATATTATTTTATAGAATTTAAGTACTGTATCCAGAAAACTGGAAGGTTCTTTTTTTCCTTGGTCATTTGGATACAGAATCAATTGTACACAATGGGGAAACTTCCTAGTTTTGCATGTAATCAGCACTTATTTAATTCCTTCCAAATCGTTCACCTCCTACCAGGTACCCTTTTATACTCTGGGTGAAGAGAGGCAAATGCAGACAAAGTGTCTTGCTCCAAGACACGAGCAGAGAGATGAGCATCGCTCTCTAACCTCTGACCTTTTGATTGAAAGAATGCCTTGCATGCTGCTCCACACGTTTTTCTTCAACAGTTAACAGTAATAGATTGCATAACAAACTGAACTTCAGTAAAATAATCTGCAGCATGCACACTTTTGTTTAATCATTTGTGGATTTAACTTGAATATCTAGTGCCATCATCTTCTGAATCATCTGAAAACATAATGCAATACTTCATTTATCTACAGTAAATTCAAAAATGAGAAGGATGATTTATTTATCTCTGGCAGGCCAACACTTGTCAGTCAGCCACAACTGAACGAACAAAACAAGTAAATAAATATATGCAAAATATGATTTAATACCACTCAGGACAAGTCCCTCACCTGATCCTGTAGCCCTAGCTCCCAATGGAAATTGTAAGACCACCTCTTTAATCTACCCTAACAGTCACCATAATTGTCATTTACACTTACTTGTGTCAAGATATAATCATCTCCCAACAATCTCTCTATCATGTTGAAATGGTCCACGTTTGAAATTACTTTATACTGTGCATTTACACCTGCTTCCTTGCAAGCCTAAATTATACAATAAAGTAAAGTATTTAGACGAGTAACAGAATCTAATTTCAAATGACCTTATATTATGTAATCCATATTTTAATGATTTGGCGAAGGATGATAGTTGAGTGTAGTTTTTTGGTTGGGATGCTTTCCTTTGAATCTGTGTCCTTGGATCAAAACCAACATCCACCCTACGAACCAAGTATCGGAGATGTAGCTTGGTGGTTAAGATGTTTACCTTCCAATCCCAGTCTCCTGGGACTAAAAAATATCTTCACTCCCTAAGCCTTGTCATATTGGTGCTTTATAATAACTTATGTATTAATAGTAATCTATAATTTACACACAGATAAAATTTATACAGCATGATTTAATATAAAACATTTAACAAAGCATTTGCAAAACTTCATGATACTGAGGCATTCTGTGCATGAATCACTGTACAGTTGAACTTCAAATCCAAAATGTCATTGAAAAATTGTTCGACTTAGATAAAATTTGACTTATAGATTGTTAATTAATGTAAAACTGTTTAACTGTAAGTACAAGAAATACTGTCAATGACGATAGATTTTACCTTAGCATAGTCCATAGATTGTTCTTTGAATTCAGGGGACTCCATCTCACCAACCACAACATGCACAAGTTCTAACTGCTTACATTGCTTACCTACTTCAACGATGTGTTCTATCGGGCTTTCTTGCTTGGCAATTTCCCTGAAATGGATAGCACTAATTTTGTGTTTCTTGTAACCCATTAATTATGATGGTTTAACTAGGAGCAGTCACATATCCAGGAATGCTTAGAACATGACCTCCCAGGCACCTGCCCACTGCTTTAGATTTTTCATTTTTCTGTGTACTAAGTAGAATTATGTTTATTACGATGATCCAGGGGCGGATTGCTATAAGCGGTCTTTAGACAGTCTTAACGGTTAGCCGGCTATAATCGTGACGTCACTACTGGTCTATGATTATAGACTATTGCTATACCACGGTCTAACCAGTTAGCCGTCTTAAATTTTAAAGCCTACTCGGAGGAGGCTTAAAACGGTCTTAAATCATTTTCTGTTGATAAATTCAACAGTGCAATGGCAAGACCTAGATCGTCAAAGTCGGAGAACTGAACAACGAATATTCCGCACACTTCTCAGCGTCTGTAAAAATAGGTCTACGTTTATTTACGTTCATTTCGATACATCTGCGTGCGTCGAGCACGCATGACGTCGCTCCCAATCTTACGTTACCAGGGAGTGCTTGTTCGTGTTTCAATACTCAAAGCGGTCTTAGGGAAGACTGTTTTATAGCAATGGTCTTAGAGGAATGACTTTAGTAAGACCGTCTAAGTGATAAAGCCGGCTTTATTCGAGGAGTTAAGAATACCAGGTAAGACCGTTTTATAGCAATCCACCCCAGGAGTGAATACAGAGATGTCCGTGAGTGGGGGCCGATCAAGATAACACGACCCAAGGCCGTGTTATGTCCCCGTGAAATTTTTGTATTCTAGATGCCCAAAAACAACCTCTGAGGCATTTTGGGCGATCATTTTTTTTTACTTTCCAAAAAGGGGGAAGGGGGTGGCATTGATCACTTACTCAGACATACATACACCATCATTGACTGAGGTGTGAAGAAGGGGGAGCAAGTTAAACAGCCCACTCATCAGAACAGCACCTAAAAAACCATAAAATGTGAGGTTTTAATCAGAATTTTGAAACAAACAATAATTAGTTATTTTCATTATAAACTTTGACAAAGAAAAAATAATTTCAAAATATGAAGTGCATTTGAAGAGCTAAGAAAAATTTATAATAAAATATATTAATATTATTATTAGTGTTTTTTAAAATAATTTATTGAACATAAATATTGTATATTACATTATTTACCTTTTAGAGGATTGTTTGCTGAACCAACATGCTTTGACCAATCAACTTCTAGAATTCTTGCAGCCAGATGACCTCCAGCTGAATGTCCTGACACGTATATCGACCTGAAACCATGTATTGTATTGTAATGCATCAATAATAATACAGTAATCAACAAGTCCACATTAATCTTTACCTTGGGGCAAACTGCTAAAACAGTAGCCAGCTTTATCAAATGGTCTTATGATGGTAGTCAAGGAGGTCTACCCCTATAATCAGCCATTTAAAAAAAAAATTGAAGGTTCGCATGTCTGTGTCAAATAAATGAAAAACCCAATAAAGAGTATGTTTTTGTCTGCAATTTTTTATATTATTAACAATGGAACAATTGGTTAACAGATTTATGTGGGCTTCAGTTCAGTTAGAAAAATATTATACAGAGTGTTATATAGTAGTATGTAGCCTCATTAGATCAATGAACTATAAATTACATTATTATATTAAATAATGTGCACCCCAACTTAATTTTATCATTAAATCAACAATTATTATCCCTGTTCAGATTAAATTGTCTTTGGTCAAACTAAGCATGCGCACTGGGTCACAGCTTGTATAACATTCTCCTTGGTCAATTATAATCGAGCCAATTTTGCTCAGGAGGAATAATTCTTCTTTTTGCCAATGTGAACCGTGTGATGTTGGTTAAATTTTCTTGAGCATGTGCTAATATTGCAAGCATTGATGAACGATTCACAGAACGTATTTATGATTAGATCGATCATGCATGTGCAAAATCTTACTAACTTAAAACCTACTTAGTCCAGACCTGAACAGCATTATGTAAATTTTAGCAAAATAGAGTTACCCTTTTTCTACAGTATGTCAAAATTACTCTAATGTGTATAAAGGAAAATCAAATTACCGCGAGTTTGAAAACTTGTTCAAAATTAAAGCAAAACCCAACTTCACTTGCTCTACTATTTCAGGTAGTGATGCTGAAAATACAAGTACGGTGTCATCATTGCATGCTTAAACTATTTTGTATAAAGCTGGGGCTGATGCAGGATTTGGCAGTAGATGGTGCATTCTAGAGCGCAGATCTTTTTTGAAAAGTGTGGGACTTTCCTTTGAAATAGTACCTGTAGATGGCTGAAAATGACACTTTCAAATAGTAGAATTTATCATCATCACATCACCATTTTATAGTCAAAAAGAAGCGCCAACAAAATTCTCATGATCTTTTATCAGCGGTTTTCGGCAACCATCTAATTAATATGTATGATGTACCATAGAAAATAAAACTTAAAAAACATTATCTTTTGATGATTATCATCATAGCAAGCCTCAGCATTGTGTGGGTATAACAAAAATCAGGCCTGTAAGTGGGGGGGGGGGTGCAGATGCATCCCCATGTAAAGGACATAAAACTTTACTTCTTCAGGTCTCTAAAATACACACAAATGGAAATTTAAATAGAATAATGGGTTTAAGAAATCAAATATATAAGCCCTCAAAATGCTACTTTGTCGGAGCTTCCAAGGGATTCCAGTGATCACAGATGGATCAAAGCCTGTTTGACTCACAAAACACACCTCCCCATCGAAAAACCTGCCTACAGGCTTTAAAAATGTGTCATTATGATGATCTTAGGCTCGGGTTTAGGCATAAGGGCTTGTTGAGGGGTATACAGTACTCACAATTACACCACACAAACATGTCATCCACACACACGCAAGTTCAGTTCAGTTTATTGTAAATTTATAAGTAAATAGGTTCCTACAAGCATAAAGAAGCAACAATAATGTTACAAATCTTACCTTTTGGTGATAAACTGTAACCCATAGAAACAAAAACTGCCCCATTTTCTACAAACTGTTCAGCAATGGCAATGTTCTGTTCTGGACTATAGAAAAACATCTGAAGTTTTTGCAATAATACAATAATATAAAATAACTTGCTAAAATATTATAAAGTGTTATGGTATCTTTCGTATCCAGTGTCCCTGTTCACCCAGATACCTTCAGTGATCTGCTCTCATGTGAGCAATCACATAACAATTCACAGTCATATGATCACTGAATGAAGTTCTTACATTCACAATGAAAGCTACTGAATGGTTGGCTTAGACCAAGACTCAAAAAAAGTACCGTAACACTTTATAATACGGGAGCTTTAAGATTTGTATTTTGCATTCTCTGCACAACAAAGATTTGAGCCAAAGTGCATCCTAGAATCTAGACGACAATGAGAACTTAACATTCTGGCATGTGTGACATCTAGGTCCTACCGTCATCGTGCAATCGATACGCCTTTTCCACGAACCTGTAGACATCTTGAAGTGATGACAAACAACCCAAGTCAGTGGTGCGTAACAAACAAAAATAAGATAAGCTTCATATAGTGGTATAGAATAGTCTTTTAAGAACATTTTCCAGGAAAAATTAATGTGATAATGTGTGACCCTCCATTATGGAGTTATGAATATTTAAATAAAATGAGGTCAAGAATTTAGCATCAAAGCTGATCTTATTTTTGTCGGTTATGCACCACTGACTTGGGTTGTTTGTCATCACTTCAAGATGTCTACCGATTCATGGAAAAAGCGTATTGTTCTACTTTTCAATAACATTTTTTCCTTTTTTTGTGTGATAACACATATGAGGCATGTCGTGGCAAAATGGCTAAGTTGTAGCAAAAATTGAAATTTAAGTTATTGGTATTTTCAGATACCTGAGTATGTGATCTTTAAAATGAGGGGTCATTCATTGAAATTGGACATTTCAAGCCTCAGTTATTGGAAAGTGAAAGTACCACACTCTTATTGTCAAGATAAATATAATTTTGAGTAATTGCCTTTCAAAGTTATTTGTGCATACATTGTTTAATAGAATGAACTATCAAAATAACGTTAAATAAACAATTTGTTGACCACTTCCAGAACTAATACTTTGGGACATGATTAATAAGACATTAAACTGTTGATCTAGAGTGAAAAACAAATTTGGATTTTTAGGCAATTTTTTGAGCTCCCATATTTTATAGCTCCTTTACTCGATACTGGTCTGTGCGACAACTTAACCATTTCGCCACGACATGCCTCATATATATATATATATATATATATATTATATATGCACAAGGTGCAAAAACCAAACCAATAATAACTAACCATCCAGCTACCCAGTAACCTCCATGTATAAATACAAGCACAGCCGCATCTGAAATGAAAAAAAAACACACATATTGGTTTCAATGATGTCCACAATGCTCATGAATATTCATGAAAATTAAGAATCAGATACTACAACTTAGGTGAATAAATATTATAGTATCACATTTACATACAAATATGCCAGCTGAAATTATAATTTCACCATAGACCTACAATAGCATATTCTTTTTTAATAGACCTAGTATGATTAGTTTTAATACTGCAGTGACTGATAGTTAATAACAATTCATAACACCCAGCAAAAATACTTGTTATTCTATCCTCTACTAAATGTAAAATGCATCCATGTTTAAAATAAATATTCAAATATATGTTTAAATAATTCATTAGGCTGCATTGAACAAAACAAAAATTAAATAACCAGATGAGTGAAATTCCTACCATCTACCACCCTACTGGGGTACACAATATTTAATTTCTGAGCTTCAGAGGGACCATAACGGATGTTTTGTTCTACAACAAACTTCTCAATGACACGCTTGGAACCTAGAAATAAAAATAATGAGTTGGTATCACAAGTGAATCTGACTTTCCTTGTTTGAAAAAATTAATTAACCTACAGGTACTTACATAATTGTATGTGAAATTTATTCATTGTCATCATCATGATTTTATTATTTATTCAACTTCAACAATAAAATATAGTGAAGTGAAAGTGGAGTGGAGTTGAATAGCCTAGCAGTTAAGATGCTTGCCTTCTAAATTCAGTGTCACAGCACAACTTTTTCTCAAGACTAAAAGCTCCCCTCCTAGGCCTCAATAAAAGACTTTGTTTATAAACCATCATTCTGCCCTGTAAGTGGTGAGTGTACTTGATGTTTGATGTGAAGGAAATATTATTTCTTTTTAAGTTAGAACATTACACCAAACAAAATTCACCAAATAAATTAGTTATGCACTTAATCATTTTTCATATAAACTTTCAAATTTAATGATATTCGTGGCATTAAAAAGTTAGTGACAACCGATTTGTTTGTTTGATTGACACTGGAAAAATACATTATAAAATTCTTCTGAATATTAAGTAAACAACAAGGACAATGTAATAATATAATTATGAATTTGAATGATAATGTGACAGTCCCAACAATTTTATTGTTTCAAATTCTAGATAGATTTAATAATGATATTAAAGATCACATTTCACACACAAAAATTAGATGCCCGACAAGGTGCAGGTCTTAAAAATCACAATTACTAACCCTGTCTAACAACATGTATATTTTATAGTCATCATCTCATTAAAATAATTCATCCTCCTACATGGGGGGGGGGGGGGGAGGAGGGATTTCAACATCCTGATCTCTCCATTCTGTTCTATCAATCCTTAATTAATTATTACAGTATCTCTAAAAGTTGTACCAGATGGTACTGATTTGCAATGAGATGTGGAATTCCCTTTAATACGAAGCCTTTTTCTTAAATTGCATATTAACCTCAAATTGTTTATGCAAGCTTAGTTGAATGTCATACCTTCTGTTAGTACTCTATAATGCTCATCAACAACCTCATTTGGTGGCAGACGTTGACACCACTGGCTGGGCATATATGCTCTTTCCAGGTCCTGTAGATGAAAAAGCATAACACAATTTGATAATATACATTAAGGTAAACAATGGAAGCCAATGAACATGAGCCTGTCTCTTATACACATCTAGATGTGTATAAGAGACAGATGCGGCTCGGTTCCAGTAGATACAGAGAATATTTTTGTCATTCTTAACGCGTCCTACGAAATTCTTACGAGACAGCACTAGTACCAGATGGTACTGATTTGCAATGAGATGTGGAATTCCCTTTAATACGAAGCCTTTTTCTTAAATTGCATATTGACCTCAAATTGTTTATGCAAGCTTAGTTGAATGTCATACCTTCTGTTAGTACTCTATAATGCTCATCAACAACCTCATTTGGTGGCAGACGTTGACACCACTGGCTGGGCATATATGCTCTTTCCAGGTCCTGTAGATGAAAAAGCATAACACAATTTGATAATATACATTAAGGTAAACAATGGAAGCCAATGAACATGAGCCAACCTGTTGGAGATACAGGGTCATTTGTAGGTTCCAGATTCAATAAAGGTTTTTCTTTCGCTGTGTAAAGCACAGTACCTTCATTCTGGTGACTATAAAGGTACAGTAAGTGTTACAGATTAATATCTGCTTACAATCTCTCATTAAATCACTCTTTATTCCAAACAGTAAAAAGAATGTAACATAAAACCAAGGTCATTCCTTAATCAAGTACATGCAGGGTATCACAAAGGAACAACAAAGAATGAAAGTGTAAAAATAATATTAAACATGATTTCTAAAATTGCTTAAACAGAACAAAAATTATTTTTTAAAAAGCAAAAAAAATCACCAATTACCAAGACCTGTATTGGCAATTCACCCACTCAGGAGTTTCTGGTGTTCCAAATGGCGTAAACATATTGAACAACTCCCGTATTGTACAGTACTGTATTTATTTTAAAAACACACATCAAAATACAATTAAAACAAGGCAGCATAAATGCTGAATTGAGTTCCAAGTTTACAAAAGAAATAGACTATTAAAAAAGAACATCTAAACATTTTTTTAAAAGGAATCAATAAAAAAAAAATCATTAAATATTGCAGGGATGTAGCTATTGAAAACTGAGGGTGGGTGTTAAAATTTTTAGGGTGGGTTTGGCATGAACATGTGTGACCACTAGCCTTCGTTACATTGGTCATCATCATGTAATCATCATAATATTGTCTGCTTTTCTTCCGTTTAGAATATAATAAATACGGTACTCCATAAATTGGACTAATGAAATGATGGAAACAATTTCACATCCTTTATAATATTTAACATGTTTTGTTGATTTTCCCTAGTTCAAAATATCTACGACTGGTGGTGGGTGACGATAACGATCTCCCGCTATAGTAAGCTAGGGACTTCCCCATTTTCAGTCATGAATTACATACAGCCTGAATGCAAATTAACATCGACTTGCTCACGAGTTTCGCTTCACTAAAAGCGAAATGAAAAAGAATAGTAAGATCCATGGTTACAATGGCTATATTGTGGGAAACAAACATCGATTGTACAACTACGCCCTGCTTTTACACGTCAATTCTACCAAGCCATCCCCGCATTCCGCAGCCCTCTGTGACATTAAATAGGAAAACAGTAGTAGTTGATGCCTCCACGCAAGGCTCAAGTTAGTCGGAGAAAATTAATCCAGCTAACACTTTCAACTGTTAATTAAACACTAGTAGGCCTTATCAGCGCTATGTACGGTTAGCGATATTAGGCTAGAGAGGCTTAGTGATATTATAAACTTACCGCAATGTATTACACACAGTACAATGATTAAAGATCTTGAAATCATTGCAACAAGTAAATCAAAACAATATCGTAAGACTGAGCATGCTGTTCTAAAACGACATTTGTGGAAAACAGTCTTACCTTTGACATCAATTTTTTTTAAACTAGCCTGGCTATGTCGAAAGTATGTTGCATGAGAGCTAATTTCCAACTTACCCCCACTGGAAAAATCGTGTCGAATTTTACCAATGAGGGGTTACCCCATGGATGTTTCACGGTTTTTGGCCAGGGCAGTGCGTGCTTGTGATAGATGCCAATTTAGCGGCCGTTCCCAGTATGGGGAATCCCCGTTTTTACGTACTTGGCGGTCATGAACTTTACCCTGGAATACGTAAAACCGTCCATACACCGCGTTTAAAATGGTTCACTGTACAATACAATCTGCAATGATTACTCATGCAAGAGGTATGCCTGGGCTTGCTAACATTATTATTTACAAAAATTAAAAAGCAGTTCAATAGATACATAGAAAGACCACTGGGAAACAAAATTATGATAAAAAACAATAGCCCAGCATCAACAATAGCCTAGCATCAACAACAATAGCCTAGCATCGTTATTTTGGCAAGTCGAGGCATTTTCGGCTACACCCTAAACTGCCTGTACCAATTTGCAGACAGACAACTCCTGGCGAACAACATTCTGACTTGTGGAAGAACCCATTGTCGCATTATAATAACTACAGAATTAATTGGGAAAAAACTTGTATTTGTGCAAGATTTTTAGGGTGGGCGAGAGGGTTTGTATGAGGCTGGGCGGAAGACATTAAAAATGGCTTTAGGATGGGTGCAAGATGTCAAGGCTGGGCGGCTGTGCCCACCTCTGCCCTGTATACAATAGTGACGTTATAAACGGTAATTACAAAGTGTTATTTATAGGGAGATGCCTCGTACTGTATGTAACCATGTAATTTAGAAGAGTCTTTACAATGGCTTTTGACAAAAATGATCTATATTAGGCTTAGGAGGTTACTGTCCTCACATCTGTTGTAGTGTCTGGATTGCAAGACTACAGTTATAATAGCGCAAGGCTGGGTAGTCGGGCATGCTGAATCGGAGTAATGGTAATAAAACATAATGGCCTGAGATGGAATATTGTTTATTGTCCTACTTAAATGTGGTTTGTTTTCGATTGCAATATATACAGTATACGACATCTGTCACTAGGGCCTAAGTGTACCGAAACCCAGTGTGATGATGTTATGAATTGACTGGTTCCCTGACTACTATTTTATTTATTTATTTTGGTACATCATAAGCCTTGGCCTATACACATGAAAAACAAACACAGGCCTAGGCCTTAGGTCCTAGGTAGTGTAAGAAGAATAAGAATTTTAAAAAATAACTAACGCCAAGTAGTGTAATCAATGCATGAATTCGATATCACAGTGCAACGTTGGCCACAGGTTAGGGGGTATACTGTACAGGGAAATCATCCGTAATAAAATCAAATTTCTGAAATAAAGAGTACAGTATAAATAAAAATGTATTGTTTGTTTTTACTTCTACTTAGAAAGAAGAACACAATACCGTTTAAATATGTAATTTAGTACATTATTATTAAGATTGATTGTTTTACGGAGTAGACCTAACAATAAAACACAAAATAATGGATACTGTAGCAGCAATAGATTAACCACACACACACACACACACGTACAGCATGCACAGCTTTGCGCCTACTTGGCGTTCCATACTAATATATCGCGGCCTAACATGTTCATGGCCAAATCGGTCCTACCCTACCCAGCCCATAATCTAAACAAACATAAAAAAACAAATTAGAGTAGCCTAAGCCTCGATCTAGGTAGGCCAAGCCTTTTAGCCTACTACTGTACTACTACCTACTACTAAATAATCCTAGGCCTAGCGTACGTAGGCCTAGGCCCTAACTAGGAATCGAGCCCTAGCCAAGTCTAGGCCTAGTACTAGGCGGCTAGGCCCTAGTAGTAGTAGGGCACCATAGCCTAGGCCTGTAGTAGTACAGTCTATATTAATAGACTAAAAGATTTTATACTTCGATCGGCTTCGATAAATTGAAATACGTACACCATTGCCACTAGGCCTATTTTTGCTTTCTTCCGAGTTATATATGGTTTCTTCGGACATCTTTGAATTTGAAAATTCCCCGCTTGGTCTGTGTCCGAGCAACAACTCCCTGGTCCGCGAGAGGAGAGGACACCGAAGGAGCTACACACACGTGTCAGCAAGAGCGTCAACAACTTCCTCAAAATGTCAACAACCTACCACAAACGTTCTAATAAGATCGTTGGTAGTTGTATCGGTCTGGGGAAAATACAGGGAGAGGGCAGGGGCGGATTCATAGGGAGGCCGGGCCGGGGAAGGTAAAGAAAGAAAAAAAAGAAACAAACAAATAAACAAACAAAGAAAAAGAAAAAATTGATCGCCCAAAACGCCTCAGGTTATTTTCGGGCGTCTAGA
>NW_022741166.1:748225-775617 GCF_011630105.1 Anneissia japonica
GAGCAGTTCAGTTTTATTTTCTATGGTAGGCTACATCACACTGTCTCTGTGGTTGCCGAAAATTGCTGATAAAAGATCATGAGAATTTGTTGGCCGCGCTTCATTTTGACTATATAGGCCTAATATGGTGATGTGATGATGTTGAATTTTACTATATGAAAGTGTCATTTCCGGCCATCTATAGGTACTATTTCCACGAAATGTACCCTCGCCTTTCAAAACAGATCATCTGCACTCCTGCACGCACTCCCACCGCCAAATTCTGCATCTGCCCCAGATCGGTTGACTCCCATAAACGACAGAGGATCTGTGCATAAACTATGGAGGAATATATTTCCTCCAAATGACTTTTGGTATCAATTGATGTAATGATCAGTATTTCATTGTTCCATAACAATCCAGCCGTGGCGTAATTATTTATTAAAGCCATATATGGGCCGTGTAATTTTATTATAACCCTGTTTTGTTATAAAATAAAATAAATGATCTCTATCTATGTGAAAAGGAAAATATAAATTTTTAGAAATAAAAATAGTAGTAGGCCAATTCAATATTATTTTTTGTATATTTTTGTATATTATTTATTTCTTGTAGGCTATTAATTACTGTATAATGCAATAACTTCAGACTTGTTCTGCTTTTTATAACCGCCAAAAATACTTTGATTACTCTTCCATTCATTTTGTATTTTATAATGTATCAGTTTGTTTATTTGCATTAATAATGCGCTTTAACATAATATAAAAACATTCACATTAAAAAAAAAACAAAAAAAAAACGATAAAATTTCTATGATGAAAGAAATGTCAATTTATTTGTAGGCCTACATACAGAGTAGAAAGATTGTCGCTGATGCGATGCATCATTAATGCGATCATTTTAATCACTCATATTTAAAATTTCTTTAGTTTAGGCCTATTTGGAGATTTTGTTTATTTTGTATTAAAAAACACAAATTTAAATGTCTCCTCATGCTAGTTATAATATTCCAAGTAGGAATACAGTTTAATTATATAATTAGTTTTCATTATTTGAGCGAGTATTAGTAGAGTTCCTATAAGGACAGACCAGGACTTCCTCAAATTTCGGAGTATCAGATTGTTGACGCCTGATCACGCTTGTTGACGCAAAATAGTGTGCCCAAGGTAAATTTATTTGTACATAAAACAGAGATATCGATATCGACACAAAAAAAAAACAGGATTTGCGCCCTCTAGAACTTCCAAAAGAAATTTAACTTTTTCTCTTCAAGAGAGAAAGTACAGTATAGGCCTATAGCAGGACACGCGTGAATATATGCCAGGTTTAATGTTAAAAAAATCACACAACATATCAACTAAAAAATCATAAATTAATAGTTTAGTAAACTCTTTAAACCCCTAAAATCAATGAAAACTACATTCCTTAAGGCTCAATAAGTTATAAACGCATCGACATAATGGTGCGGCAATATAGTTCACAACAATTGTACCATTACAGTAGGCCTATACAATAATACCTATGAGCAGTACTTAAAAGCTAGATGTGTTCATTGCTTCTAACCTATAATGTGTAAACATGTAGGAATTAGTTTAAATAGGCACTACACTACAGATTAAATTAAGTACTTCTTAAAGTAATACAGTATTATAGGATCTTCTTTAGTTTTGTGTAAACATGTGTAAGTGATTAATACAATTTTTAAATATATTGATGAGATGGGCATGCAACGAACAAACTTGTGAAGATCTTTAATAACTTATACATAATGTTTAAACTCTGCTGATTCGATCAAGAGTCTCTCGACACAAATCCATTGTCTCGGGAATTCTCACAAATGTTTAGAAAAGAACACCTAAGTTAATTACCAATAAGGCTACTGTAATTCGTGGGTTTTTTGTGTACAATAATTTAACATTTTTGATTGTATCAATATTTTTCTTTTGTGCACCAACTTTACTAACGATATCGGCGTGCACATGTTTTCCGAGTGTCGACAACCCGAAAGATCAGAATGCTTGCATGAAAAACAACTCCACACGCCCCTCCCCCCAGTCTCCCGAATTGAGAGTTCCAGGTGTTGAAACGATAGGAGACAATCGATTTCAATCGATCTATCATTCTTCAACATGAAAGTGTTCAGTGGTGCTGTCACATGCAAATACTGTAATAATAATAATAATGATGATGATGATGATGACGACGATGATGACGATGATGATGATAATAATAATAATAATAATAATAATAATAATAATAATAATAATAATAATGTTTTTTATTGCAAAAGGCCTTAAATTTTTTCTTTAAATCATTCGTATTAATCTCCATATCAATTGGTAGTTTATTCCGTCATGCAGGGCAGCACAGGAGAAAGAACAAAATGTTCTCGGTGATTCTAGTTGGTGTTATCACATCACATGCTGTCTTTATGATCAAATGATGTCTTTAGCACAAATTCTCTAATACCAGTTATCTTTGCCATGCTTGCATGTAATTCGTCTTCTATTCGGGCTAATCTTAAATTACCTCCAAAAAATTAGGTCTATCTTTTAATAATTCAGTAGATTTTCGGACATGTGAAAAAACTCATTTTTTCCATACTGATTATTATTCTTGATGATTGATACTCACCGAATTTTGCTATAGATTGCATAGATTACCGGTATTAAAAATGATGAATGTATCCTGTCTAACGTTTTCTTTTCGTAGAAGAGTTGAAGCTATAGTTTATTTCTCTATAAAGAAATTGAGAAGCGGGGGTGGAACCGTCTAAAAAATTGTTCCACAATTATCTCTTTTTTAACCCATGACTTATATGCAGGCATCGACCCCAGGCCAGATTCTTATTCGTCCAGCAAAATAATTGTTATTTTTGTGGCAGTTCAGGCAACTTATTATAAATCATGTATTTCTTATCTTTAGTAGTCTGTAGTATGTAACAAAACATTGAAGCGAAATATAAAGAAAATAATACCGAGCTAATAATACTATACAGTGTAGGCATATTTATTAGTGTTACTGTACATTTGCCGTCTTCTTCTGCAAACATGGCTGTTAAGTTGAAACATTATTACACAGATAACTTAAACAAAACGATTTTTTCTGATCAAAAATAACTAATTAAAAAAATTTCACCAAAAAGAATAATATGGAGTAAACAAAGTACATCATTCACACACATGTTATGAAGTTGAAATGATTTGATAATACGACACAAATTGTTCATCAAAAGAGTTTGCTTGAAAAGGGTGTGGCCAACAATATAAACCCCCTTGATTTCCGAGCCTGGAAGCCATTGATAATAAGCATCACAAAATTAAACTGATATATTGCATTGCATCAAATTCTTCAGGGAGCAGTGGAAGGCCATCGTGGATGGGGATGTCCCTCAATACCTTGGATTGATGATATAAAGAAAGTTACATCACGCAGAATGTATGATACACCTAATAATTTTATTTTTTAAAATTATTATTCTTATTGATACTTTTCTTTTGATATTTATGGTTATTGGTCTTTTTATTTTTTTTTTATATCATAATGTGCATTGTTACTTGTACGTAATTCTAATTCTGTATCAGGGGGGCTATAGCTTAAAGGTGTTGTGCATTGCACTGCTAATTTATTTAGCCTCCCCCAACTCAAATCTCGGCGATGCTGTTTTCTACTTTGCTCTATTGTAATTGTGTTTTTGTATGAGGTGGAAATAAAGATTCTGACCTGTCAAGTCTCACGCGTCTCGCGGGAGTCTCACGTATTTAACTTCGACCTCACGCCCTCACGTGAGGGCTCTCATTCTCACGCATTCCAGAATTTCTTCAAATTATATTTTTTTAATGTGCTATTTTCTCAAACAAGCATGCAACATGTACAAGCACAACTATTGGCGCTAGCGATACCATAGCGATCGTCAGTGTTCGACGCCGCCTCAGCAGAAACCAAGGAGGTTACCTCCTTGCAGAAACTGAAGAAAACTAAATGGGATATCAAACTGGCACTTTGTATCATTGTCAATGTATATCAACGCTTGACTGTATTTTCCGTAAGGTTTGTGACCTCGTGCATAATTTTCGAAAAATGTCCAATCTCAAGCAAATCCAGATGAAATCTCAAGCAAGAAAGTGTGAGACCCTTGACAGGTCTGTGTATGGTGAAACTCGTTTGGCACCGGACAGAAGATGGCATCAGTGGAGTATTGCCTAAGGGATCTTGGAGGACGAAGCCGCAGCCCCTGGGCAAAGGGTCCTTGTTGGAAAGTGGTGGCGCCAGTGGGGGAATGGGGAATTTTTCTACCCGTCGGACAGGCCTGGATCCCCCAGTTGTCCGACAAATGACTAGGTTGTAAGACCAATAATTAAAAAAAAAAAAAAAAAATTTGCCTATCCGAATAACAATAACACTATTTTGATTGCCATTCCCTAATTGTGGTCTAAAAGCACATTTAGGACCAAATCAAACCATAAAAACTCTCCCCATGAACCCCAACAGGGATTTTTATCATTCTGGGCTGTCGACCAAGGCTTTGCCGTCGCCATGCCCTACATCGGACCCCCTGTCGTCAAATTTCCGGTGCCACCGCTTGTTGGTGTGTGAAAATTAACAAAATATAATTATATTTTTAATGATACCGACATTGCCTTTAATGCAGTTTTTCAGCCTTTATAGTCAAAATGTTCTTTAGGGTAGCACACTTTACTGAAATTCACGGGCCCAACACATTTTTATCCCCAGGCCCCATGACTTATCATTACGCCACTGCATGGCATGCTCTTGTGAAGTCCACAGTAGCGCAACTCGTCGCCATTAAATCCAGAGAGAGACTGATGCTTGCATGATCAGTATCCAATCAAGCTCAAATATTAATGCTCGCAAGCACTTGTTAAACTTTAGGTTGTCAGAAATATTTTGGAGGACCCATTAACATTTCTCTGCAGCCCATAGGCTGAAGCTTAAAGTTTGTGTTACAGTGGACTAAATCTGCTATAGCTTCAAGTAGTGAACCGTTCAAACTGTGACATGTAACACAACACAACATTGTTTATTAAATATTTTTTATTCATCTTTTTCATTTGCTTGTATAAAATGATGATGCAAGGCTAGACAGGGTGACACTGTATTGAGATAATATACACACACTTTTAAACTTTTTATATTTAGCAAGTTGAAAATGAGATATGCACTGTTTAGAAATAAACTATGGTGATTCATCACTTGTCAGAACAAGAAAAAAGAAAATCTATTTGCACAAAAAAGCATCACATTCATTGTATTGAAACATATTATAACACCACTTTTAACACGTTAAAGGACCTTACTAAAAAATATTGACCATACATGATCAGTAAACATTGAAATACATTATTTTTTAAATAGAAACATCTCCTTTTTATTAGTGTGTCACCATGTTGTGATGTGACTGTAAGCTCAGGCTTGTCTAACTGCAACCCATTTGTTTTTTTAAAGAATCGGCTTACTAAAATGAATATGCTACAGTTTGACATCACAGTCATTCAATGCTATGTACCAGCGATTTACATTATTCCCATGCTTTCTTTTGCAGAGCATTTGAATTCCTAATATGTGAATTGCGTGCATGATGCCACAGGTGTCTGAACCCTTTCAAAAAGAGAAAAATTTGTACTCCTATCTGAGAAGGAACACAATTTCAAAAACTATTGTACAATAGAAATACAGTACATAATACTTTCACAATCATCGTTTTATCACGAGAATCGCAAAAATGAAGGGCATGCGAAAATAAAGGGCTTGACAGTATCCATGGAAACCTACAAGCTTATGTTAAACAGACTGAACTAACAACATATACCTTTGAGTTTTTTAAGCACCCCATCAATTAATTAAATAATTCATGTTTGTACACTATATACACATTGGGGTTTAATATGGATTCGATTTGATTTCATTAACCTTTAGCTTTTATACAAGGAAATATTATTGGCTTTTACTGACAATAAAAGTACATCAGTTTTAATCTACTTATCCACTCCCATATACCAGGATCTGTTTGACTCATTAACAATAAGTACACTTTGGATTTGAGAGAAAACTACAGACATTTATGCATAGGGTATGTAGCAGAATATATTTTTATCTAGCCTGCTTACATTTCAATTTAAATTTCTCTTGATGTCAATAATACATTGAGCTATTCTTATAAATCGAAATGTAAGAGCATTTAATTAAAGTAAACATACACACTTTTATATGTTTTCTAATTTGTTACATTTTGAACATGTCAACGTGTCTGTATCATCACCAATAGCATTTTATAGGGCATGCATTAGAAATCAAACAGAGTACTACCACATAGTTTTGTGCAACCACGCGTGGATACAATAGAATATGACTAGCTGCATATAGGAAACAGAATGGCGACAAATTACTTTTGTGACGAATTAGGTCTTTCTTTTACCCACAAGTCAATGTTTACAACAATACAGCCTATTCGTACGATCTTTATCCAAGGAAAATACACAGAAATGTACAGTAATGTATGTTATCGGATGATATCGCGTAATATGTCCACCAATTTTTCCAGGCCTTAGCCTATTACTGTATAATATACATACTGTATATTACAATCTTTAAAAGTTACGTTCTGAGTTAAATTCAAATATTTGAAGTCCTCTTCACACTAACATTTTAATAGTCAGTCTTTACAATTTTAAATTGTGTTTTTCATTGACATAAAAAAATTTTTTACAGAAACATTTAAAGTCACTGATCCATGGCATACACTATTCACAGGAAACCAACTAGGAAAAGTATGTGTAGAATTACATACATGGTCATGATATGATGTCATAATCATGACCATATTTAGGCATATCTCATGTTTTTGTCAAAAAAAATTTGATAATCTAGGGGCTTAAGAGTAAAATTGTGTGAAGATGCTGTTTATTGGTGGTAAAGCACATAGGTCTTAGTACAGAAACAGAAGTGTTTATTAACATGGATTCATAACAAAACTTTATACTTTTGGTCCATATAAAAATACCAGCAATTATTATAACAATATAAACCTATATTCCTCCAAATGAGCAAAAAAAAAAAACATGTGAATAATACTGTTCTTTTGAAACTATTGCATATTAATTGTTAATAGGTTGAGGTTGATCCTATCAAATATCTGAATAATATGGTGGGAGCATCATTAAACCCTTCATGATTAGTTCAAATGAAGGTGAAAAAAAAATAGATTTTAGTTTTTTTTTTTTTTTTACAGGAGTATGAGTTCCCCTTATCCCACAAGATCACAAGCACACACAAACATGCACACAAAATTTTATATCTCCCTATGACGGTATAGGTACACAGCTGCACCAGATTATGACATCTCTACAGAATTACTGAGTGTTTTAAAAATTAAAATAAAGGACAGTCTAAAAGGATGAGGAAGGGTCAAAACATTTCTTCCCTTTCAATCTTTTAAGAACTCACAATTGACATTAAGATTAACATTATAAATATATCACATTGAAGGGTGGTTTGCACACATTTCTAAACTATGTTTGGCATCCACAAAAGTACCTTTAAAATAAGAATTCTTAGATCCACAACTCTTTAGTGGTATTAGGATTTTTTATAAATCATTGTATATGGATCTACACAAACACATATATTTACTTAAAAGTCTTAACATTTGAAAGCTCTCATTTTTGTCTATATGAATTAAATTATCTCAACTTGTCATCTGTCTTAATATACAGAAGTCCTGTTCTCGAAAAATAACATCACATTCATGTATCTATATAGTGAAAATCCAAAGAAATTAATGATGCAAATTAAATCAAATACTGATATAACTTTAAAGTATTTAAAGTATTAACATTACCTCAAAGCAACAAAAGCCTCTCATTTCTAAAATAGCAAAATACATTACAATTATTCTATATCAAATATAACATCAAATATAATATGACAATTCATTACAAAAAATGTAAATAATAATTTTTAAAAATAAAGCAAACAGTAAACAGAGTTCACAGCATAAACTATATGCCCCTTCCCCTAAATTGTTAAAAATTAAAAAAAAAATTGAGAAAAAAATTCTTTTCTACTATTTTGAGTCTAAGAGTGCAATTTCCGGCCATCTAGTGGTGCCATAATCATAAATTTTTTCACCACAGTCTCAAGTGGGGCTGAAGTAGTATAGATCTTCTATCCGTGAAAGTCCCTCTCTGGCCCCCCCCCCTCTATTTCAATTTCTTGGATCCTCCACCGAAGTGTCCAACAACATTACCCCAAATGTGTCTATGTTGTACAAGTTGTTATTTCAACATCTGTTATAATATTATTTTTGATTAAATTTTTGGAATGTTCAGACAATACAGTAGAACCCCATTTATGGGGACACTTTCTAGACCAAATGTTGCACCTGAATAGGGATTGGCTAGTATTAAAAGCAAAATTTTCCCCTGATTTACAGCCAAAAAAGTGTCCCATAATAGGTGTTCCCAAAGGAGGTGGGCGGGGTCCTACTGTAGTACCATTTCACCACCACATTAAGTTTATTATCCAAAGAGCAGACTACAAGTTTTTCTAGCAGCTTTCTGACATAAAATTTTGATAACCCCCAGATTCAAACATTGGATAGCTTGTTAGAAGTATTAAATAAAGTATCAACTTCGAATTAGTCAGAGATCAAATAAAATCAATTTTCACTGATTCATCCAAAGTATCACATTTTCTTCGACAAAAAACTGTTGTATGGCCATATAAAGTCATGATATACCTATATATGGTCATGATGTGATGTCATCATAGCCATATTTAGGCATACCACATGTTTTTGTCAAATAAAATGTGATATACTTGACAGGGCTGTACAGACTTTTATCTTTTTTATACAAAATCCACAAATTCTGGCTATATGTCAAATATTATAGGATCAGTACTTTTTGTGGAAAATTGGCAAGGACAAAATTGTCTGAGCCAACTAAAAATATACCTATGCTATACAAATCAGGAAATTCATATTTTGAAATATATTCCTCAATGTAGTAGCAACAGACAGATATATTTAATCATTGAGAAAACACTTACAAACCACAGATGTTCATTTACACGTTCACCTGAAATGAGTTCATGGTGTGAACAAAAGCTTGCAGTAAAAAGTGCATTAGTCTGCAAAGTACAATACACCGTAATTTTTAAAACTGAATACTACTGTACTCTGATCCTATGATCTGTCATGATCTGTTGATTACCATTTTCACAAGAGGGCAGTATACTACTATAGAGGTTGTTCACTCCCAAACATACGCACACAGTATCATCATGTAAAATATTGTACTGTAAGTGCATATTGCACAGGTCAATCATCTAGAATTATCTTAGATGTTTCTGTAATTCTAATTGATTGATCCCTGTATAATACTACAAGAACACAAACTGTGTGGGCAGATTTTTCCCCTACAAACAAATCATGTGAATGTACTTTGCATTTCCTAATGTAATTTTCTGTTAAGTATTCCAGCACGTTACAAACAGTGTCTGTGGATACCTTATCACTCTTATTTTATGATGACAATTTCTATATTGTGAGCTGTTGTTATAATTATTTAATACATCTATAAAAACAGTACCCCATCGATAAACGTACTGATTATATTCTTTATTGGCCTTTGGCAAAGTATGTTTCTCTTCTAGATATTTATGAATCCCATTATTTTGTAAGTACAGGTAATGACAGAAGTTCTACACATGTTAGGGCTGCAAAGTGGGGAAAATTACTGTGTAGACTTTTAGCCTCAACAGGCATGCTTTAAAAGGCAAGTGAGCTGTTGTGGCAAAATGAGTCTTGTGGCTAAACTAACTAAATCCTTTCTGAGCCACTGGGGCTCATAGGGCTGGAGCTTATCCCTAGTTTTTGTAGTGTAAAGTGGATGAGAATTGTACTCCCCATGGACGGGACACTAGTCCATCACAGGTTAGTCCCCAGCAGTTTGCTGGTACCCATTGATACAGCTGGGTGGATGGAAGCAATGTAGCTAAAGTGCCTTTCCCAAGGACACAAGCGAATCTGCACAGCGGAGACTCGAAACCCCGACCTTACGATTGAAAGCCCAAACCTCAACCGCTGCGCCAAACTTCCTAGTCTTGTCACATGCTGGGTCAATTTGATATATTCAAGAAAATATATATGAAGCAATATTTTGACAAAAATTAGGTTTCAATTTTTCTGATAAGTTTAATATGTATGTTTATACATAATATAATACAAAATGGGAGAAAAAAAAAACCATACAAACATAAACTATTTCTTTGTCTTGTTTTCCAAAAATGTACAAATAATAATAATAAAAAAAATTCAGTTGAGATTCTGTGGCAAGTTTGATTCATCCAGACACGACATTATTGATTCACAAGTCCTGGGCTAGTAATTGGTTACCGTACTTTACATGTCAAAGGTTCTGGTTCCTGAATAAATGTTATAAGAAAATTTAAGTTTACAGTGAAGCTGTGTTCGTAACTTACAAGGTTCATTCCTTTTAACTTTACACTGTTCCATTTTTCAAATGTCAAACTTAGTATCACTTTAAACACTATAGGTATTAATTTTGACAATGCAATCCAGAGAAAGTGGGAACCCAGATTCAGCTAGCCCAAGGCAGGCACTATATGTGTATGAATCATTACCCAGAAATCATTCTCACTAGCCCAGCAAAGCATAACCCCTTTATGTCTGTTCATTTTTTCAGTGGTTGTTTTGGACGAATCTTCTCAAATGTAAATCGTTGTGGGACGTTTATATATTCTCCGTTTCTAACTTGTAGTGTTCTCCTTTTGACGTCGTGGAAAATAGTTCTGGCAAAGTTGTAAAATTCATCCTCCATTTTCCATACTACAGAGTTCTTTATCTTGGCAACTGTTGCCGCTGACGGTTCTATCTTGGTACTTGTTTTGCGAAGGTGGGAACGCTTGCCTAAAGAAAATATGACAATAAATAAACAAATAATAAATATAAAATTTACTTTGAAAACAAAAATCCAGACACTTTTCTTCTGAAAAGACTTTAAGATGAGTTTATATATGAAGATTAAATATAGTTGATCATACTAGATTTTATATAGTCTTCAAAATAAATTACACAATAAAAAATGTAATCATGGCTGTAATGATACACTTCAGGTTTTTGCAGTTAGTGGTTCCATCTTGTGAAGAAACTTAAAACCGTTACTATGACAATGTTGATCAAGGTGAAACAGAGTAAGATGACTCACAGCATCAAATGGAATTTGCTACAAAATTACACTGAGTACATTTTCTGAAGAGATTCAAATTGTTTGCAATGTAATTACTGGTGTGTTAAAATGTCAGTTATTTGGATTTTCAGAGTGATGATGATGTTGAAGAAGCTGATACAATGATAATTGTGTAAGGTATAAGGATGAAGATGATGTTGTTGAAGTAGATGTTAATGATGATGTGAATGCTGTTAGGATGATGATATTGTTGAAGAAGATGTTATGAATGATGATGAAAAAACATTATGAAAATGATAATGATAAGGATACTGATTATGATGGTATGAGGATGATGATAATAGAAGATGCAGGTAATGATGGAGATACAAATTTTAAGATAATAATAACAATAACGATGATGATGAGTATGATGTTGATGACTAAGTATGATGTTAATGTTTATTTCTAATGGTCTTACAGGGTTGACTGTCATTAGAACGTCCATATGCAAAGCTAGTTAAGACTACCTGTATAAGAGTAGTTTTATAGAAGTTCCACTGGTTCACTGTTCTGTCATAATTTAACATTCTCATGATAATGTTGATGATATTGATGCGAATGATAATGATTAACATTATTTTTGACCTAACTGAATTCAGCAAACACTTACCATGCTGATAGAGTTTAATAGCACCTGTAAACATGGACGGTAGGGTAGACTCAAGCACAGCAATGAAGTCATCCATCTCCTCCGTCAAACCCACCACTAAGTAATTAGTTACAAGATTGTACTTGGCTTGCTGCAGAGCCCATTCACTCCCAGGATTCCTGTAAAAAAAAAACAACATTTTGTGACTTTCAACCCATAATAAATAATTACAGAACCTGAAATAATTTAGTCAAACCCTGAGTCTCCAATAAATGGGATATTCGTGAAGAACTAGGAACAGGTCTGTAACCAGGTTCATGGGAAGGGGGTTTCTTATAGGCCAAGTTTAACTCAGTATTGTTCTGTTTTAAACAAAGTTATGATAAAATACTACTACAGTAGTAAGCTGGTCAAAAAGGGGGTTTGGCCAAATCCCACAAAACCCGCCTGGTTAGGGCCTGGGGAACCTTGACATTAAATCACTGCAAACAAGCTGTTCTAGCAAAGAATAGTGTTCTCCCTGGTGTTACCCACTGGATAGTATTAAGTCAGCATTAGACTGACTGCTTGCACTAGACAACACATGAGCTTCCTCTGTATATGCATCCAGAGGCAGCAATTGTAGAATATATATAATTAATGCTTGCGGTACATCACGTAGATAGTTCTGAAAAGAACTGTTGTTGTTGGTTGAGAATATCTCGATGTTTCGGTTGACTTGCTTCAACCGTCTTCAGGAGAATAATATCTGCAGAGATCTCAAACAGGGAAATCCTACCAGTGAAAAGCTATACAAAAGCTAAAATTCACGGTCTGAATAGAAGGGCGGGGCGTGGCTTGAAAGCCAAGACAGTGGCATTGTTCTAGCTGGGGGAAGGAAAGCCAAAAACAATGGCATAGTTTCCAGTGTAGAGGGAAAGATTTGGCGGGAAAAATTTGGTTTAGGTCCGGTTAAACATGGACAACCAAATATCGCTGATGACAAATCCAATATCTTGATGTACTATATTATATATATTTTATATTATTATATATTATACTTCGCCATGCAAACCTTCAAACAATTGTAGAATATGTTTACTGATCTAGCAGGTATTCCTGAAGAGCAAAAATAGTTCATAAAGGAAAACAAAACTGAAGTGAAAAGGTGATAAACTCTTGGCATAACATGCAGGGTTTCTATAATTGCCTAATTTCACTTTCAGGATTGTCTAGGGCTGAGGGAAACTACAAAACTTAAGAAATAATAAAAACAAAAATGTGGAATTTCAGTCTGTACTTTACATCACGAAAATGAACAATCCATTGCCATCAAAGTATATGGACATAAAGTAGTATTGCCTTCTATGAATACATTTTTACTTTTTTATGTCGTTTATATGCACTGTTTTGCTGCCACTAATTTTTACCAGCTATGATTTTACACTATATGAAAATTTTATCAGGAAGTTCAGTGCTAAGATCTCATAATTCATGAGCAAATTGGCACATGAATGGAAAAAGCGTATTTTTAATTATTTTTTGGCGTGCAAGTCTGCAATTAAATTTCATACTTAAGTCGACAATATGTGTGTTTTTTTGTTTAAAAATGTTTCCAGAATATTCAATTATATCAAATATAATGTCTTTAAAAGTGGAATTTGCTAAATCAGATATGAGTCTTTGAATTTCGATGAAAATGTAAGCACCCAGCATGCACATAGACATTTATATCAATACATGCTCAATCACTGTAGGATTATTCTAAACTTGGGATTAATTTGTCAGCTCCTGCAAGAGCCACTTAAAGGAAACAGGAAGAGGAAGGGGCAGGTGGAGCCCTGGTAGCCTGCAATTATAGATTTCACCGAACAGCAAAGAGTCAGGAATAAAGATGTATGAATCATTTCCTTTGAACATAAACAGAAAATTTGACCTGATCTGCAAATGGATAAAACTACAGTAAGTAGAAAATGTAAGCAATAGTAACTAGAATTATTGATTTTCATGATATATGTTGGGAAAAATTCTTTAACACTTTAATTAACACCAGTCCTAGAGAGGGCTTTGGTTCACAGCCTACAAGAAACCCCTCAATTTTCTTATAACTAAACATCCACTCTATAAGTTTAAGCCCTTTAAGGTAACAATTTACAAGAATTGTTGAAGCAGATGGAGTGGTGTGGAGAATAAATTCTGGCATTTGCAGGATTTTCACACAACAAAACCTTCCATTAATAAAAAATCCAGAAATTTATCCTTAAAATTCCCTGGCCACACTTGTGACTTACCCACATGGATGTGATATACCTTAAACCCCAAATACGGACAAATTATGGATATTTTTTTATATACAACTTGATAAGAGTGGGTTACTTCCTACTAAATTAAATTTCTAAAATTAGGAATATAATAAAAACTTTAAAAGTTGGTCTCTACCTACAACATTAACACAGTTATTCAGGCAATTATAAATATTATACCATTATGTATTATTTTATTTACTACTACAAGTAGATGATGACATAATTAATATCGAAATATTGAATCCTGACATGATGGCGTGCATTTCGATACTTGGAGATGTAATTATACTATCTTATCTGAGATTAATCAGTGGACGTTTCGGTTTAAGTAGTATAACCTACCAGACAAATAGAAGATTCAGGGGATGACACTTATTAACCTATCATAAAAAATTTGAGGGTACTACACGATACTATAAATCGAGTCTTGTAAAATATCAACAAGGAAGAATATTGCCCAGGGTTTAGTATGTTACATGATGTGCATGTACCACATTCCAACAAGTTTGCACGATGTGCTAATATGCATAGAAAAATGTTGCAAGTGCTCTTATATGTTTATTGTGAAAAAGCAATTTAAAAACTAAATTAATAAAATATTATCAATTAAAATAAAATCACTAAACTGTATTACTATCATGGAAGACCATTTCAATTTCATTGATTGTGTGCGTTTATAGCAACAACATTGAATTTACAAAATTGTTCTTACCAACACTCTTGGAAATGACCACAAAAAAACGGGATCTGCATCCAAAGCTTCTCAGGAAGACACTCTGGCATCTCTTTCTTAACACATTCATCAAATGTCTGAAAAGAGATGCAATAATACATAACTAATGAATGAAATATCAAATTGCTAATGCAAAATATGTACTTGCGTATGAAAGGAAACTTAATACAAAAGCGAGTGAAAAGTGTAGCCTCTAATCGGAGTCAAATTCAAGGCAAAAGCATTGGTGGCCCAGTTGGTTAAGGTGTTCGTTTATAAAGCACAAGTCCTCAGTTTGAATCCTAAATGGAATAATGTTTTTTTTCTGTACTATAACATATGTTCAAGCATTACTTCAAGAGGTTTCAACATTAAAAACATTGTATATGTTTCAACAGAAGGAAAATGAACATGTCTGTTAAATACATGTTTAGAAATACTTTATGTACAAACACAGATTTTGGCAGTTTAATACTGCATTATGAATGTTTCATTTTATTTCCTGAATGTTCAATCAATCAATTTATGAGATGCATAATAAAACTGTGAGTTCAGATATGGCATTACTAAATCATAATGTTTAATACTTCCTTCATTTGAATGTTAAGTCAATCATTCAACAATCAATCAATCAATCAATCAATCAGGTGCAAGATATCACTTTTTTGTCTTTTTATATAAAGGTAAAAACACATTTAAATTAGAGCGCTGCAGTCACTACGTAGAGTGCATACCGCCACCCTGTACCTGTTTACCAACCAATACACAGGCCGTGTATGGGTGATTCCATTATTTTCTTTTGCTCAAGTGTACAAAATCAAATTTCCGTGAACTTGATCTTTACTAAAAAAAATTTTAATCATCTCTTATAGATTATTTATTTTTTAAATTTATTAAAATTTCATGATGATCCATTCCTTAGTTTTTCTACGTAATCTTGCTAAAGAGACAGCAGTGAATACATACCGTATATTCTCGCGTATAAGACAAAGGCTTAAAATAGCAGATTACGATAAAAAAATAGGAGGTCATCTCATATCCGCAACGTATACATCTCTTATTTTTTAAATCATGTCTGTCTTATGTGAGGATCATCCGTAACACATAAATTTTCAACTGAAATGAACTGTTAGTATGAATGAACGTAATTAAATGCGGGGAAGTAAGATTTTGATGAACATTTAAAAGCCCACAAAATGGTATTATGGTTTTTTAGCCAGCCAGATGGAATATCATAAAAAGCAGCAAAACGTAGGCCTAAGGAGTTTGAATATACCAGGTATCGAAAGGAGGAATTCAGAGGGTGAAATGGGAGGGAGGATCATCTTATACGCCCAACATACAAAAATCGTCCAAAAATCTTCTCAAATTCAGGGGTTGTCTTAAACACGGACCGCCTTATACGCAAGAACATACAAAAACCTCCTTGGCACAGGTAATGAAGGCCACTGTAAGCAGACAGAACAGGGAAGGAAATCAATGAACATGAACATCACAGTGAGGTGGTCAGTATTCTCAATGAAAAGAAAGAAACCTAAATTGACATGGCTACCAAATCATCAGAAATTTGTGAATTTCTAATGCATAAATAATTGATCCCTAATTTATTTTCCTTTTTGTGGTGTCAATCTACCCATCGCTATTCTCTTTCTTTATTCCCATCGGTTTTTCATAATATTAAAATAATTCAAGTTCTGTACATTCAATTAATGCAGTATGTGAATTCATGCAGTAGACATTTTTTCATTGTTTTTCTCATAACTCCATTTATATTTATTAAACTTGATATATTCAAGATAAGTATACGTGTCTATTTTGCCAAGTTGTTTTTGTAATTTTTTTTGGTTATTCACCTTTGGGTATAACATAGTGAACTGATTAATAAGTAATATTCATGACACCTAAAGTAACCGGGGTGGTTAATGAAAAATTAACAAGCTAATATCGTTATGACATTAATAATCCATGGAATTCGTCTATAATTAACCATTCGTTTGAACTACATTTCAGGTATAGCAAAAATTACATGTCTCCTACATTGTGAAATCATATCCAGGGTATAGAAAGTCAAATCCAGGTCAGCAAAAGTGCTTGCCTGAAAATTTCTGGGGGCGTGACCAATAGCCTGGTAGATCAATCTCTGTTAGTTACGACGTCCCTAAACCCTAGGTCAAGGGGAAGCAGTACTAACTATATGCCATGCCTCATAATCTATAGTACAACATTTATTTCCATCTCACTATAATCAGACAAGTCAAACTATGAAACACTTCAATATTTTTTTATTTTATTTTATGTCATTAATTGCACATTATTCATTACCGGTAGTTGTTTAAAATGTAAACATCCTGACAGCCTGCATCCTGATCTAAGAATCCTATGAATGGTTGGCTATCTATTGTACTTAGAGAGCTGTATACTGTACTATAATTACTTTTATTATCAATACACGTTTATTTATTATGATTGATTATTTTAGCATGTAAATTTGTTATGATAAAGGGATATGGCATGGAGATATGATTATTTCCGAGGATGTAATTAGGAAGAATAAAAATAATAGTAGTAACAATAAGGATATTACTTAAGATTGTGTAGCCGGCCTGCTTGGGTTGGTAGAAAGAAATTAGTTAGGCCTACTTGCAGGACAAATATCAAGACCAATGGGAGGAGAAACAATAAAGGTAAACAATAAACCCAGAATACTATGATATTATTGCTACCCTTTGTCTCTATAATACTGTACATTAAAAAAAACCTTTGTCTATTAACCTGCTGTTATGGAACTATGTTATGGATTTGTGTTACACAGATATGTTATGCACTTTGTGTTATACACTGTGTTACATACTTTGTGTTACACACTCTGTGCTACACACTCTGTGTTATACACTTTGTGTTACACATCTTGTATTACACACATTGTGTTACACACTTTATTATTACAAACTTTGTGTTCACACTTTGTGTATGCACTTTGTATTACATGCACTTTATGTTACGCACTTTGTAATGGATGTGAACATACATTACAGGTACCATGCATTAACAACAAAAGAAAAAGGACAAACTGGAGAGTATTTCCTCTTTCTGTCGTTTAGCTATGTCAGATATGTTCTTGTCCTATTTTGATTGTTCTAAATTGTAGTATAAAATACTGTAATAAAAAATTGTATTATATAAAACTATATGATCATAATGATATAGTATTATTCTCTTTTAGAACAATAATTATCCTAGTTTCTGGATTTAATTGGAAATAATTATGTTTCATAACATAGGCTTAATAGGCATTCAATTTATTATTACTATTTTTCTCAATTTGCACCTTAATATATATTCCATCTTTTTTTTTATCAATGAGATGATGTGTGAAATGTAATATAGTTAAAAAATTCTTAAAAACAGGAGAAAATTAACAATGAAAAGCCGGAGAACCAATTACATCATTATTCAATGACAGCGAGGTAGCATTGTCAGCTCCTACAGAATATTTCCTAGATGAAAATAATGTGAAAAAATGTTTGTTTTACATTTTAAAAAGGCCTAATTTTTTACATTAGGAATTGATCTTAGTACAAGCAGTACATTAGAGCAGGTATTTAATTACATTTTGATTACCACAGGACAGACATACTAAATTAACCATATTTAGCTGAAGACATTAACATGCAATGTTCTGAACTGAATGTTCATTGAGTGAAAGGTTAATCTAGTGTCACATATGCAATGCTACCATGTACAAAATCAATGATCTGAACTCAAAACTTGTATATGAGGCCATTGAAAATATATTTTTAAAATATTACTTAAAAAATACTTATTTGTATTAAATTTTAAAATTATTATTATCTATTATATTATTTAAAAATCATTTAAAATTGAAAATTATTAAAAGTAGTCACATTAGTTAAATATGCTTCAATACTATAATTGCTTTTTCAAAATTTAAAATTATGGTCATGATAATTCCATGAGTTGTATAACAATAGTGTTCAATAGTGTTTTTGTGCTGTTAAATTTAATCTTGGGATTGCGTTAATATTTCTGTGTAATGTATTTAATGACATGGATTTGTTTTATATATGTGGAGGGCCCTGTGGGATGATGACAGTCATAATTTACTAATAGGTTACCCAGCATGAGAATACACACTAAACACATCATTCTGTATTTTAGCTGCAATAGTACTAAGAGAAGATAGCTGGAACAAGTGCCTTGGTCGGGGCCCAGGTCTGTTAGGAGAACTGGTAGCCAAGATGATGAAATAAAGTGACGAAAAACAAAGAGTTATGTAGTGTGTGTTGATTTTTGTGAGAATCCTGCAATGCATAAATTACTTGGGACTCCTAGAACCTGCCTGTATGATGTAAAAGCTTATGATGTCTCTCTTAACCAAGATTCTTGATTGAAAGCACTTTTAAGTTCTCTGTACATGAATTTTATTATCTCTTGTTAGAAAACATACTGGCGGTCACTGACTGAATGTTTTCAAATGACTTCACTTTTATCTGAACAAAGATTATGTTGATTGACTGTTGCTGAATAGTAATTTTTAAATGAAACTTGTTATTTAACAAATTAAAGATCACCATTAATACATTGATTTCCTTTTTATATATTTAGTATTATCATGGAGATCCAAACGAATATTAAAGCATAATGAAAACATAATGAGACTAAAGCCAGGCTTACACTGCATCGGTAGACAGTCGTTTAGGCCGATGAACCCACCTCCAATCTCTGTGAGGGCTTAACGATGTGTTGCTGTCTGAGTGGATTGCCAATAAAAACGATATCATGTGGGTGTCTCATGTTGAGTTCATTGTGTAATCGCATCCACAGATAACCAGCGGAGCAGAAACTGCCCAGCTTAAGGCAACATCGTATATTCAATCCCGTATGTATACATGGAATGCGGGACGGATCCAGCCCAGTAAAAAGAGATGCCGTGATGTCCGAACTGAGTAAGAGTCTCAGGAAAGATCCCCTGCTAAATGGGAGGGGTGCAAGGGGAGATTCTCCCTTAAACCTTTAGAACCTTCATTAATTTAAGTTGATATTTGATTGATTTTTAATATTTAGCATGGTAATTTTCTGATAAGCTTTACAAAAAAGTAGGGGGTCGTACGCCCCCTTTCTAAATCCTCCACTGGAATAGAGATCTGAACGAAGGACCTTGGAATTAGAAGACAAGTATCATACTGCATCATACGACGTACGTAAAATTCTTCTCTGCTCTCTGTAAGTGCTCGATGACATGACGCTGTTTGCTGATTGTCAGTGACAGATTAAGGAGATCGTTGTGTTACGTTTTCCACAGAACTGCATCAGGCAACGACTGTTAGCGCAGTGCGTGTTTGGCTTTAACCACAATGCTATAGCCGCACTCCTCTGTAAGCGCTTGAAGACATGACGCTTTCTGCTGATCCTTGATGGCAAACTGGAGATCGCCATTAAAATTGTCAAACGCATATTGTCTTCTCCAACAATCACCACCGACGCAGTGCGTGCCCGGCTTTAACCACAACGGTATAGCTGCACTCCTCTTTAATCAAATATTCATTATGCTTGTAATTTCATTATGTCTATCAATCAAGTCGATCAATGGACCTATCGGGTTTCTTTCAACATAGATTTAATCACTTTAATTACATTGTAGCATATAAAGTATTTTGTGACAAAATAATCAATTTGTAAATTACAACTGAAACAAAACACACCTGCTAACTGGTTATATATAGATCGCCAATTTTAAGCACTTGTACAGGAACAAACGCTACAACCATCAGCTACCCTAATTAAAACAAATATAATTAGACTAATGCTATTAAGGCTTAAATTAATACCTGTCATGAATACTGTATCTTGTTCATCCGATACTTGACTTTCAGAAAAAAAATTGATGTCTTAGACAGCATTTTATTATGTATCCTAGGGATTAGAGATAACTGTATTCTTAAAGTCATGCTTTCATATTGTTCAACTCTATGCTTGTGATAATCCAATAGGCCTAGAACAGCTCCTAAAGAGCTTTGCTCTTATATATGTCAAAATTAGTTAAGGATAAGATATTCTTATTTCTTATACTGTTAAACTACCTTTTTAAGGTTATATTTAACAATAGCAAGAAATAAAAAATAATTAATGATATTTATTAATAGTACTTCAAAAATACCTCAATGTATAAAATTATCAGATCTTATAAATATCCTCTATCGACATTTTGAATTTTGAATTTTATAAATTCATCACAATTAGCAACAATAAAAAACAGAAACAGTAACAATTACAGTAGTTTTACTATGTCTGTCTGTAAAAGAGAACATAGGGCTATTCCTCATTGCTATTAAGAGAAGTGATGTTGAAATAACAAAAAAAAAAAAAATTGTTTAAAGAGTCTAGTGGGAAATAACACATGAAAAACAATATGAAATCATACTGAAAATTATGAAAAAAATTATGAAGTTAAAACACATGAAAAATCAACTCAAACTATTACTGCTATTACTATTCAAAATATGTAGAATGATATCATAATTTAATATGCACATCGTAGATATGGTCTTTGCTTGGACAATGTTTGAAGAAGATTCAAGCACGGAAAGTGACCAAAGTGCAGGTCAGAAAAAATAGGAAATGAAATGGAAGAAAAATACATTAGCACAACAGCTATTTCTAAAACAAATAAAGTAAAAAAAAACAGGGGAACTTACTTAACGTTCCTAAGACTAGAACTACAGCTACAATGGTAATAGCGAAGGTGATATGGGAACTTACAACCATTGCGCGCAGTATGAGCCAACCTTGCGTAGGTCAGTGCATTGTAGTTCATATAATTCAGTGATTGAAAGCGAAAATTAATGCATCACAGTAATTTTGCGTTTAACCTAGCTGCAGTTGATTTCAACGCTTTAGAAAATGCGAATTACGTTTATACTTTAATCAACTGTCCAATAAAGGTCTTGAAATGGTCCTCATACCCACACCCAGGGTTATCACCGCGCTGGTCGGCGGTGGTCGGGCCCGTCCCGCACTCTATATTTCCAACCAGTATTTTTAGGCTGCCGACCACCACTATTTTTGCATAGTGGGAAAAAAATGTAGGCTAACAAAATACTTTTGTTACACGACTGCTAGAGTAGAGAGTTAGACAATGGACATGCTTGCTACGTAGATAAGACAAAAGATACGGTACTATTTTCGGGAAGATTTGATTTTTGTACACCACAAATTCATGGGTAAATTAATCATATAGCTATGATAACTACTATTTTTCCAGCCGGAGGGTTGTGGGGGGGGGGGGGAATGTCGACGACCACGCCCCCTGGGATGGGCCTGGTCGCTGACCACCACTCCAAAATACTGGTGAGAACCCTGCACACCCCACTGCGGAATGGCACCAAAACTTAATAATTTCTTTATTGGACCATGACAAACTATTATAGTTTCATTTAGATCCATTGATATTAAGGTATAGGACATTGGAATTTTAACTGACCCTCAAATTCAAGTCAAAAACTGGATGGTCACCAACAATTAATAATCCGTTTTTTTTTTTTCTGGGACGTTTTCCTTTGAATGGTCTTCATATCCACACCCTAGTCCGGATCATCACACAAATTTAATCATTTCTTTACTGGACCTTGACAAATTATCATAGAAGTTTCATTTAGATCCATCCATTGACAAGTTTTTTAGAGATATTTAGGTCTAGGATGTCAGAAATTAAAATGACCCTCACATTTGCCGGGCGGAATAACCCAGTGCAATAAGAAAAACAAAAACAAAACAAAAAAAAAACAAAAAAAAAACGAAACACCAGAACAAAAATAATGGCTTTTCTAGCTACTGTTGGGAAAAGCCAAAACACCATGAAAAATAGTAAAGTCTGGAAAATAATCAATCATGGAAAGTGACCAAAGTGCCGGGCAGAATAACCCAGTGCAAAAAGATAAGGGGAAAAAAAAAAAACACCAGCACAAAAACAATGGCTTTTCCAGCTACTGCTGGGAAAAGCCAGAACACAGCAGAAACAATAAGATCATAATAAATAATTAAGAGAATTATATGAAATCTATTACCTAGATAATATGTTGGTTAGGATTTAAAGGAGTGTAAATATAGAGATCATGCTTCTTGATTGGATAAAATAATTTAATACAAAGTGCATACCCTCTTGCAGGTCATCAAACAGGACAATGTGCCAATAACATACAATAACAAGTTCTTTCTATTGGTGGAAGCCTCAAACTGGAGCCTAAGATCAAACTATTAAGTACTTTTTTCCTGTTATTCCTTTGCTAAACTACTTAATGATTACACTTAGACAAATCTGTCAATTGATTAAATCTATCTACAGAACTTCCTATGAAAATACTAACATCTGTATGCTTAATTAATTTTATATGTAAATTGTTCTTTTCCTCTTTCTCCCCTCACAAAATGTTATGCTTACTTCTTAATTTTGTTATATGTTATGTTCTGTAGATTATCTTTGTATCTGCAGAAGCTCTTTAAACATTAAACGGAAATTATTTGAGGGGAAATTTACTTTCAAAAATGTCTTTATTATAGGGGTGTTATTACAAGGCAGGTGCTTTTTAGGGGGGTAGGGAGAGAGTAGGGAAGGCAATAATTTTTTGGTGGAAAGTGAATATTTCATATACGGTACTAGAATATGGTGAATACCATTTTGTATTGTGAGAGGTTAATAGCTCCAACACATAATTACTCTTAGGTAATCAATCATTTGATTAATAGAGTAGAACACTTATGGAATGCATATTGAGAAGAACTTTTCTGTTTATTCGATGTTTATTCATTACTTAATCAATCATTGGAAGGGGATAATTATTTAAGAGAATAATAGATTCCCTGGATCATGTATTTAAGAAAGGGGTGTCTAAAGCAAATTATGGATATGGACCGACAAGGAAGTGAAGCGATGCTTCAGAAATTTGTAGACTGATCTAGCCTGGGTTGAAATCGGTCTCAACCTATGCAAGGTATCCAAGTTCACCCTGACTTGCCCATGGGTGTATATTTCTAAAATCTTACTGTAATATTTCAGAGGTCCCAAGTCTACCGCTACTTTCAGTAGTCTACCGCTTTAGTGACGATCTACCGCGCTACCGTAAGCTTACGTTTTTCTACGCATGAAAAAAATTCTCCCGTAATTTTTTTGAAAATTTGAGTACGGTAGGCTATTTAATTTTGAATATAAGCTTAGCCTAGGCCTAGATAAAAACATAACTTGTTAAAAAACAATCGTAAACAATCACAAATAAGTTTATTCCACTCCCTACCATCAATGTTTATAATGCATTTGCAATTAATTACGGTAGCTGCTGAAAACACGGAATCACAATACACTTTGTTTATTAAAAAAGTTGATGCGCCCATCCTTCCGATGCTCGGCCTAAGACCATGCCTGCAGTGTGATTTGATATCTAAACAACCCTGAAAACAACACGCCACTTGACCCATAGAACAGGCCTATAGCTTTTTGCATAAAGTTAATTTTATCGAGCTGTATCATGAAAATAATTACATAATAATTAATTAATGGTCAAAAATAATAAGTAAAAATATGGCTCCAGCGAAGAAACATAAAAATCATGTGCTTTTAATTCACAATTCAAGAAGTACGTTCGCCACTGGTGGTCGTCGTTACCCTACCTGGCCTAAGCCTAGCCGCCTCCTCGAGCCATTTTTTCCTGTACTGGCTAGGGCCTAAACTAGGCCTAGGCCAACCGTCCTTTAAATACCTTAGGTCTAGACCTCAGTTAAGGTTTTTGAAGTCTAGCTACGCACACCTAGACAAGACTATTGATATTTTAACAAGAATAAAAATAAATTAGGTTACATACATTTTGAGATAATATTTTCGTTATTTTTTTATGTCTACAGACTTGTTTGCCATGATTGAACTGCATCCAAATTCCGCTCTTCTCTTAGCATCAAAGAAGCTACTAGACTACTACTACTGTTGAATACAATATTAAACTAACAGATGCCAGAAAAGAACTGTAAATTGATGTAATTAATGGGATGTAGTTAGTAGGCCTAAGTGTAAATAAATGAATAATGTACAATATAAGACTAGGCCTACTGTACAGATTAGTAGATTCCAGAATTTATGTAATTTCATGGTATATGTATTCATTTACATTGTGTAAATAAAAATGAAAGGAAGAGCAAGTTAACTGTGTGTTTGATCATTGAATGTCAAGTATTTGATATTATGAGTAGTCGAGTATTGGCCGCAACGCGACGCACCTTGTATTTGCAGGCGGCCAAAGGTTCCCGACAAAATCTCCTGCGAATGGAGTTCTTCAACTTGGGACCCCTGATATTTGGTTAAAATGGTCAAAAGAGAAGGGAAATTTTATTTTGGTAAACATAATATATATTATTTATTTCCAATATTTGAGCACTCAAGTCTCACTTGTTGGTAATTTTGAATGATTGACAATGAAGTATCAATCAATCAATCAATCTTTATTTTCCATCATCAATAAAACAACAAATAAAGTATTGTTGTAGTATTACAAGAAACTGACAACTACAAATATTTCCCTTACCATTTTATCGCCCTGCTTGGTACGACGCATGTTTGGACGATAATCGTCGCCATATCTTAGAAAGTAGAAATATGAGATGAGTCGCTCTAGAGGCTGGCGTACGATGTTGATGTAAACAGGCTGCTGTATACTACCAAATCTAAAGAATTTAAAAAAAATAAAATTGAACAAATTTGTTTTGTTCACACTATTCTCCCAATTCCAATATGACTGGAAGGAATGTAAAATGTACTATATGAACCAAGTATTCAAAAAAAGCTAATTTTAAAATTTTATCATAACATCAATCAATTGCCAGTACCCCAACTTCAAATTCATAATTTAAATCTATAAATCTTCAAATGCAAAAGAGTGCCTACAAGGCTAATTGCAATACAATGAAAGACAAAGTGCAAAATATACCAATGTTTAATAATTGTAATAATAACAATTTACAATGATATAGCGCATATTGCGCACTGCCTCCAGGCCCTTTACATCAAATTACAAAACCAAAAAGAATAATGAACTAACAATAATAAAATAAGGTGTTAGGCAAACAGTGCTAGTTCTCAACTACAGTATGTTTCACTATTTTAAGAATAAAAATCACTCTTTAAAGAGTGAATATTCACTTGGGGATCACTCTTTAAAGAGTGAATATTTACTTGGGGAAGAGTGAACTGAGTTATGCACTCTTTTACTGAAATTCACACTTACAGTATAAGAGAAAATATGTAATATCTGGAATACAAAACAAATTTGTAATTAAAAATGAAAATACATATTTTAATTTTAGAAGGAAAGATTAGGTTACTTAAAATCAAAGAAAGCCATGAATTCAAATAACTTCCATACCCACACATATCTCGTATTACCAATACTATACATACACAAAATTACATGCATCACAGAGCAATGTAAATTTTGGATTTTGTTATAACTTTTTTACCTTATATGAAGTATAGAAGACAAAATACAAAAGAAGTAACATTTTGTAAGGATATCTTGTATTAAAACCAACTATTCACACCTCCTATTTTGAAACTTCTTTATAAACTTAAATTTGATTTGGGAAGCAGTACAATATTTTTAAAATTTTAACCAATAACAACAACTTGAAAATGTGTGTAGAGATGACAGCAATTCCATACAATGGTGCTGTATTCAGAGTGAAAATATACTGGTAGATAATTGAAGGTAGATGCACTAATGTGTGTCAAAGTTCAAATAGAACATTCAATAATCTTTGTTTATCTTACATTCAGTTATACAAACAAAGATTATGGAATACCAAGAGGTCAGACTGTCGAGCTTTTGCCTGCATGAAATGAAATGAAAAACAAAAGCACTACCATGACCTATTAACTAGAAATTGCAAATTGCAAGTGAAGTGCTGCGAAGTACAACTGCATATAAATGTTCTTCGAACAAAATTATTTATGCGAGTCAAGTGAAAATAATGAATAATAAAAATATAACAAATAATATGAGACATGACCTGTCTCTTATACACATCTAGATGTGTATAAGAGACTTTCATTTTTGTCAAAAAGTGTCTATAGTGGTGAATTATGGTTTAGGCTTTTTTTAATAAAGTTTCAAAAATTTCTATGTATGTGGAAAATGTAGTTGGTTACCAAAGGTTACAATTTTTATTTTGAAGACTGCATGGTCTAGGAAGTGTATATGGGGCAAGTTTCCAAGGGCGGGTTTTCTAGGGGCGAGTTGACTGCCAAAGAGTGTTGCCAAAGTGCGAGCCAGCGTGTTATTTGATCACAAGTGCGAGACATATCACAAGTGTGAGCCAGCGAGCCATGACGTCACGACAATAGATAGAGACGTTAACGAGTTGAGCAAGGTATCGGCTGAGATTTGTGGAGTACAATTCAAAAAACAACTATAGGTCTAATAATGAATTATTGTGATGTTAAATAGACAATGTTAGCTATAAAAGAGCGACGTTGTTTTTCATTGGGACCTTCATCC
>NW_022741166.1:775652-793514 GCF_011630105.1 Anneissia japonica
TCGTCTTAGGCCCTTGTTTTTTGACAAACAATGACCTTTCAGAGGTCAAATTGCTGTCAAGAATATGAATTGGCTGCTTCGCAGCAATAAGTACCACAAGATTGGGGGTGCCCTATTAGAATTCTATGCATGCTGGCATGCGACCTTTTTGGTTCTTCAGTTTGTGGTAGTACATTTCAAGGTAAGATTTCAATTCAAAAAAACTCTGACAGTCTGACCTCTTGCTATTGTATACTCTTTGATACAACTTATCAAAATATACTTTTCAAAAATACCTTAACTATAAAAAATGCACTTTATACAACTTCATTAAAATAATACAATTTATCAAAAACACATATTTTGAAAATATTTTAAAATATACTACATTGTAACAAAATAGATATTTAAAGATTAATTGTATAAAGAGATGCATCATTGTCTAATAAGTAGCCACCATATGGACTAAATCTCATCAGGTAAGATCGATGTTCAACTCACTTATCCTCTTGTACCATGTGACATATACGCCCATAGATTAAGGCTCGTGGCACGTTAACATAGCAATGCAATTAAAACAGGAACTATCTAGTGAATCCATGAGTAAAAATAAAGGAATTTCTATGCATACAGAGCAAACAGCTTACAGCTCATTCCCCTACAGTACGTTCAAGTAATATATGGTATACAGAATGAACTACCTTCAACTTTAGAGAGGAAAACATACTCACGATAATAAAGATTATTAATGAAAGAGATGAATAAAGTAGAGTTGTTTTACAAACATTGATTTAAATTTAAATATCATATTTCTTTAATAGTTGAAATATTCATTAGAATTCAGTAAAACAACAGTTTACACTGATTTTAGATTTAAATATCATATTTATTTAATAGTTGAAATATTAACAAGAATTCTGTTCAGCTTTTAAATATGTATTTTAAAATATTTAATCCAACAGACAAAAATGTGATGTAAACACTAGATATACTGCAGAAGAGTGAAAAAAATGTTAACAGATTAAAAGTAATAATTAATAAATAGAATATGTGATAAAATCTTACCTGAACAAAAATGCAATTCTAAAATTAAAAACTGTCCTTTTATTAGGATCAAATAATTAGTTATCAACTTTCAATGAAGCACAAATCGGAACAATTCAGATAAATTTGATTTACATTTACGGAAATTTTACTATGGATTTCGTTTTTTTAAATCTGCCAAATAATTTTATGGTCTACAATACTAAGAATAAAAGGGCAGGTCTCATGAAGACAGGAAAAATAAAAATAAAAACAACTTGTTTTAATAATACAAAGTAAGCAATTTCATTTTCTAACTCTGAATTTTATTGTTCAAGTTTATTATCTAAACCCAGACATAGTTAATATTGTTTTTCTAGAGTACTATAAAATAAAAATATTGTTATTTTTTTAAATTTAAAATTAATGATGAGTATTCCTGGGATTTATTGTTGTCCTTACCTAACAGATTACTCAGCATTGGCACACAAACATCAGTAGGGTTTACGAATCAACACATCATAAAAATACAGCAGGTAAATTGAGGTGAAGCAGTAGACGGCGCGTACAGTATTCTGATGTTACAGAAATCAACTTGAATTATTCGCAAAAGACTTCACATAAGATTATTTCAACCATAATGGAGTTTTATTATCACTATTTAGAATTAACGCCAACATTAGCATGATGCTGGAATGCTTTGCAACCCTTGAGGCAAAAGCACGCGAACACCCAACCTGCATTTCCCGACTCGGCGTAGTTAAATATGACTCATGCTAATGTGAGGACAATTGTGCCTGTAAATCATATTGACTTTTACCTCGTTTTTTAAGAGGGTAAAGTTGAAAAATACAAATTAAAATCTGCTGTTTTTTTTATTACCTGAACTATCTGCATTATTCTGCAATTTTCTCTCATTAATTGGCCCACATTTTTCATAAAGGTTTATATTTTCTTTACACAAATTCAATGATAAAATATAATAAAGCAAAACTGCAATTGCTGTTGCTAATGGCTCTTAGAATCTTTGTTATTTGTTAGTATGTTATTCATTTCTTGCAACTCTGCCTACAGTATGTATAACATTACAATCACTATTCATATTAAATATAATAATATTATTATATTATTATTATTATAATAATGTATAATATTATATTTTAGATGAACTGCACAGCTTTGTGATTCATGCAATTCTAATACTAGGTACAGTAAGTATACTTTCTAATTCCTCAAGATGATTGAAGGTTGACGCTTCAAAAATCAATGTGCCTTATTCCAAATTACGTTCTTATGTGTTAAGTATTACTTTGAACAATTATTACAATAGACAATAATAAATAGTTGTACATACATCAATACATTTTTCCAATAATCAATAAAATGGTACTAATAAATAATTAAAGTTTTCATTATTTACCTAAAATCCTTCCATTGCCATTTCGGCATTAACATTACTTTTTATGGAGGATTGCTCCATTTTTCAAATCTACGCATTCTTACAATTCTTAATCTTATACTTGATTAGATAGTATGTGTTGGACCAAAGAGATATACGTTATGTAATCATTGTATTATATAGAGCAATCTATAATGAACTACAGACAATCATTATGAACATAGCATTGAGCCAATAATCACTTAAAGACTTTTGGGACTTGGATTGAGAACGTTTCTGGAAAACCTACTTTAGAGAAAGCAAGTCGGAAAGAGGCAGAACTAGTTCTGTGTTCATTAAATTTATGTTGAATTTGTTACGATCTGTCTCAATACAGTTTTATGTGTAAAATTCTGTGATTTTGCCAAATATGGATATGATATTCATATGGATAATTCAGACTTATTAACCTGGTAAGGGATCGTTCAACATATCAACATTTTCACAAGTGTACAAACAGTACGCTAGGGGGAGGGGGTAGACAAATTTGTAAACTTTTACATATACATAAAAATATTGATTCAAAATAACATGCAATACAGTATGTAACATAATGGTAAAATTATAATGTAACCATGGATATAATATTCATTTTTAAGCAACCAAGTACATTTAGTTGAATTCACAAAAAAATGGAGAAAGGTTTTGCAAAATCAACATTTTCTTGTTCACTTCCAGAGGGGAGGGAGGGGGTACCGAAAAAGAGTACTGTTTGTACACTTGTGTAAATGTCAATAATTGTTCATGACCTCTAATCTCTGCAGTATCTATACCCATTTTCAAGAACACAGTAAAGTTAGTGTAAAAAATTTCTATTACAATTTTGGTTGTTTAAATTCTTTTATAATCCTCAGAAGGGGTTGAGACACCGATTAATTTAACTTAAAAAAGGCCAGTATGCCATGGAAAAATACATTAAATATTCAGCAACTAATCATAAATTTCTATATGATTTTCTGATCATTTTGCTGGCTAGTAGATGTACAAAGATAATGAGGTGGGGGTGGTCCTACAAATATGTGGTAGGAGGCAAAAAATTAAACAAATTAAAACAAAAATTTGCCTTCCAAGATTTCCGACAGAAACATTTCATTCGTTGGCTTCAGTTGGTTGCACGATAATACATATAAAATCTCAGTGGGCGATTGCTATGTGTATTTTTGACAGTACGGTAAGTAAAGAATTCTGGTAGTCATGTATCTTGCAATTAATCACACTACCTCGCTATCATTTACAACATAAATCTACTATAAAGATGTGACAAATACCCATCAAAATTTTAGTGCTAATTTCTGTGAATTTCATCGTAAAAAGCTCATCGCGTGTCTGCCACACACGCCACAATTCTAAAGATATTTCTTCTCGACTTTTCATCATGTCTGCATGTGATGGAAAAAAAATGGTTAAAAGTTAACAAGTGCCAAATAAACAGAAGACAATGTGGCTGGAATCCGACATCACACACATTGCCTGCTACCTACATTCTCGCAAAACAGTGATTGCCTTGAGTTATCACTACGACATTAACATCTCTAAAGTACGGTACCAACAAGGTTGGAAGTGGATAGTCTTACCATAGATACAGTACTTAGAAATTAATTTGCAATTCACTGGTTGGAGTGAGCATGTTTGTATACGAGCTCTATATTAGCCCCAGATCACGTCTACACACACTTAAGATTAAAGCAAGAATTTCTTGATCAGAATAACATTTTTATTCAAAGAACTTTTCTATCTTATATTTGCCACTGGCTACAGTACACACATAAACATCAATATATTTAAACCATTTTTATTAATTTTCTGGTTGCACATAAGATCTAAAAAAAGAAATTAGCATATCTGTTGATTAAAGGTATAACTTTAAAAAGTACTTGGTGAAACACACCAGTCGGAAAAGCTCTTTGAATTATTTTATTGCTAAACTTCTCCACTGTAGAAAATAATATGTTTGCAACAAAGTCCTGATTAAGGATACGTCAATAAAATATATAACTTTAAGCTGTGCACAGTGAAATGAACCAGTCCTTATACTACTTTATGTTCACACTTCTATCACTGTAGAAATTTGTCTTCTTGTTTGCAACTAGATTATGAGTAAGTATAATAATTAAAAAAATGTAATTTTTTAAATAGACCTCAGCAAAACATACCAGTCAAAAATGCTCTTTGTTTTGTTTTACTGCTTAACTCCTCCTACAGTAGAAATTGATATGAAATTGTTGTTTGCAACAAAAAATACATGGTGAAACATACCAGTCAATTGAATTTTTAATCGTTAAAAGGTACTTATCGAATGTACCAGTCGAAAAGGTTCTCTGTGTTTGTTGTGTTGTTCTGAATAATTATGCAAGCTTATTATTTTTTTGTTTGAGGAAAAAATTGTTCAATGAAAAAATACTCGCACAATAACAGCTACTGTGCGAGTATTTTTTCATTGAACAATTATACTCGCACAATAACAGCTACTGCAGAACGAATTAAATGGATACAAAGATGAATCTACAGAATTGTAGGTAAGTTTCATATCAGTAACATCTTTGACTTACCTTGTAAAATCTATAAAGCCCAGGTGGCCATGATAAAAAGCAGGTTTCCGTACTGTCCAATTTGTTATGTTTACTACAAACCGCATCTATAATGAAATATCACCAAAAGAAATTAAATGATGTATAGTCACCTTAAAGCATAAAGTAAAACAAAATAATAATAAGAAATAATAATAAAGAAATAAATAAGTAAAATCAAAATAATGATAGGAAAACAAATAACTGACATAAAAGTAGAATTATTACAATTATTAATATAAAACATTATGTAAATTAAAACCTTATTTTCAATATCAAATTTTTAGAATACTTAAAGTATTTTGAAATCTTATAATATGATAAAGATATACCAACATTCTTTAAATATATTTAAGCTAACAGATAAATATAAAACATATAAAACATAAATAATGAACAGAATGTATATTTATGTACCATCACATTCACCTATTTACTTTCAATATGGAATACTTAGGATACTTAAAAAAGTAGTGGATATTCCAGCAGGTTGATGTTCACTTAATTTAAAGGAACAATGCAGAGAACAAACTGCCAATTGTATATGTTTAGTTCATGAGTGATGTTAGTACTATTTGTGACAAGCAACGCATCTTGAACCGGTTTACCTTGACATAGGCAATTCTGAGATTGGTATTTTGTTCCCCTCAATTTAATAAGTTTCTAGTCTTAGAAAGTCATAAATAATTCGCAAAGTACATCAAGATGGTGCTCGTTTGAGATTTGATACAGCGTCGACATGAATCTATACTACCACAGGACTCATAGGCTGTTATTCTACCCAAAGGATATTAATAAAAATAAAAATGGAATATATAAACTAGTTTTAAAAGCTTAAATATCATAATTATATTAACTTTAGATATATAAAAAATATGTAGTATTTTCTCACCAATTCACATAGACAAGATACATAATATAATTTATACATAAAAGTGGCTGTGGTAATTAATTTCAGGATTTTCCTAGTTAGAATGCTAAAAAGCAATAAAAATTGATTTTTAATGATAATATTGTCTCATTGGAAATTGAGTAATATCACCATTTGTTTTTATTTGTGATCGTGAACCCAATTTGCATCACTCATTGTTCACTAATGACCAAGAAGTTCTGACCAATATTAAGGTCATAATTAACCTTACCACAGAAATTTTAACTTTGCACCTCCCCTGTAATGTCCAGATAGAAAAAAAGAACCACTAATAATATGATTAAAATAACAGCCTTCAAATAGAGTAAAATCACTGGTAACTACAATCTGAGACATCTTGTCTCAGCTGCAATGACAGCTGTATATCTTGTACCACATACAGCCACTTTGCGGGGACAGCAAGGGTTTTAAAATGGCTTACAATTGTTATGGTAGAAAAGAGATTGATTAAGAACCTTAGAAAAGAGTACTAACTTTCAATATGGACCTATACTGTACTACTGTATTCATTTTACAACTGCTTATAACAAAATCCACTTGTACCAAATTGACATAATTTGAATTTTGTACCGTAACTATAAATTGTTTGACATAATAAGATAATATATATGGATATGTATAGTAACCAACAATATGTATTGTGTGTAGTTATCTTAAGCGATGGTGTGAATTTCCTGATGACGGCTAAATTGGAGTCCTAGTTTATTTTAAATATGATTGTCCAGCAAACAGCCTGTAAGATTCAAATTGAAGTGCAGAGGCATCATGCATTAAACAGTACGCTTAGTTCCACTTAATCTAAAGTATTGCTTTCAATTATTCATAGTGCTTAGATATTACACGTTACTATAGAATTGATGGATGAAATTAATACAGGATCTACAATTGGCGGCACAGGTCAAGAGGCTCAAAATAGTGTATAGCCTTCTCCCAGTGAATTTGCTCTGAGAGATGTTGATGCTCACGGTTATGCAAACCACTGAGCTAAGTTCACCTCTAATATGTAATTTTTTTTTTGGAAACAACATCTATCTGGGTCATAGGTATGCAACTGTACTACTTAAACTCCTTGCCAATCAAAAGACAAATGTACAATAACTCATAGCCAATCAAGTGGGTTTAATTCTAAGTTCTATTAGGTGGCTCTAAAAGGCTTATAAGGTTAGCCATTTGTCCAGTTATCAGGAACCATGAAGAATGATTAGTTAATAGATACATTGTAACTAGCAGAAGGAATGCATGATAATTATTCCTCCTCCATCATGGGCCCAGCTTAGGCATTATTTCATGTCACAATAATCATGGGAAAATATATCAAAGTTTATCTATGAATCTAAAAATTATGTGGCTTCTAAATCAATGTTTGATTGTACACATGAATGTGAGTTTTAATGAGACTGAAACACCAACCACCAATGATAAAATGGATGAGCCTTTTGATCTTATCTTCATCTTCTGAGTATTCTCAGTTACGCCAAAGTTACCCCTAATAACAAGTATGTGATAGTTCATTATATAATAATAATGATGTGATTATTATAAGAAAAAGAAAAACACCTTCATCTCTATGGACATTCCATATTATTATTAGCCTACAAAAATGAGATCTAACATGCATTAAAAAGATAACACAATTACAAGTTTCCCTGTTAAGGTCAATACTTGAAAATCAATCTTTGTTTAAAAATTCAAAAATTAGGGTCAATCACCTTAATAAGTACGCAGAATTTATTCCACATGAAGCTATCTCATTTTCTGCCTTTAATACTACATAAGGGCAATTCTATATTTAAAGCTACTATTCAAATTTATGACCAATTCCATATTCATTTAGCACTGTATTCATTGCTAGGATTTTGAAAGAAAACTTTCACTTTGTCGCCGTCGACGTAAATGACGCAGGGCCATAAAACTATCAGAGGCCGAATCTAATGAATAGAGATCTGCGTCGGGTTCTAATTGCCTCTCTCAAGCCCTTAATTGGCATATACTCGGGTTGTGAAGGTTAGAGATATTTCTGTCATTTGGATTAAGGAAATAGATAAATCCAAAAAAACAAAAGGACATGTTGGCGATATGGCTGTTTTATTGCTGAACGACTGCAGGCATGTTTAAAGAATCAAAGATTGCATCAACGTCTACTTCATGCAGACAAAATAGTTTTTAAGTAAAATCAAACTTGTAATATAAAAATTTGAAGCATAATAAGGATACAGAACAAGTGAAAACTGCCATAAAGGCTTGAATGAACGTGGCGCTTTCCTTGCCCGTTTCCATGTTACCTATTTTGTGTTTTTCTTTGTGTTATTTTAACACTGTACATTGAATTTTAAAACCTGTTTCATTACACACAGGATAATATTATTTATACTTTCAATTAAGCACCGAGACGCTTATTTAAGAGCGGCGCTTAAAAAAAAAATCATATTTGGTGCGGCGCTAATTCGAAAGCAGCGCTTATTTGAGAGCGGTGCTTATTCGAGCATTGACGGTATATACCAAGGTCATATTTTATACTAAAAACACATATAGGGATAAGGATCCTGGAATAGCAATTGCAAAAACCTTAACTAACAAGAATATCTAAGCCTTTAGACTGGATATGAAATATAGATTATATTTCCACTGGAAATCATAAAAATGATTTATTATATATCTTCTTGAAGTTGGCAAAAAAACAGATGATTTTGAATTAGCCAACTACAGTATATAGGTCTTTTTACTAAAAAATGATTAAAGTTCAGGAAAAAAAAATTGACTGATTGAAAATATATGAGCATTCTGCTGATATAGTTCACATAAAGTAATTTACTCAGGTACAGGTGTCTCTGTGTGGTGCTAATAGGCAAAAATACTTCATAATTAATGCTGACAATCTAGTAACATGTACAGTAACTGATGAATTATAATGAAAAGCTTAGGGAATGTGAAAATTGGTTGAAAAAATATTTTTATTTATTTCTGTCACTTTCTGCCAATTACAGAAGGGAATGGTGAAGTGTAAAGTCTCTTTCGGGGCTTGGGGAATGGAATTGCAATATTTGATGGATCTTACAAAAAAAATGCAAAAGTTTCAAATATCAATAATATTAAATTTCATACAAAATTCTTAAGCTTTTTTAAGCCCAGTGTCTAATCAGTGACGATTTAGTAAACTGTTAAATCACTAGCTTTGATTTACAAGGTGTGGTCTTGATATTAATGGGAAGTGAATTGCCAAAGGTTGTCAACCTCCTCATTAATTCATATCATCATTAATATATTATTAATACATCTTTAATAAATAAGATTTTTCAATATAACAATGAGGTAATTATATAAGAGCAGACCAGGTAAATGTGGCTTTTTCTATCATTTGCTTTGGAGTTAAATGATTTTAAATGCATATCTCTCAATGGAAATATATATTACTGTGGTGTAACAAGGAGGTTTCACAGTGCTTCAGCACCCACTTTTTGTTCAAACATGAAAAAATAGTAAACTAATGGAAATATATTGCAGCATTAGTTAATTAAAACAACCAATTTATGTAGTCACAGCCATCAATATGTTCTGTCCACAGTTTGCGCCTTGCATAAAGTTCAGTGGACTAATTCAGCACCACCATTTTCAAAATCCTGGATACGTCACTATAAATTAGGTACTGTAGGGTTGTGTATGGGTGCATAAAAGATGTGGGTGAGTGGGAATGTTTAGGGCATGTCTCAATGTGTGATATATGTGTGATATGATTCTGTAGTAACATAATTAACAATAACGTACTGTAAATGCACAGTAGTAAATCTATTATATAGCTTTTGATTTTTAGGTTGTACATATCTTTGAAAGAGTGAGTAGATATTATAATAATAATAATAATAATAATAATAATAATAATAATAATAATAATAACAATAACAATAATAATAATAATAATAACAATAACAATAATAATAATAATAATAATAACAATAATAATAATAATAATAATAATAATAACAATAACAATAACAATAATAACAATAATAATAATAATAATAATAATAATAATAATAACAATAACAATAATAATAATAACAATAATAATAATAATGATAATAATAAAAGAAGTTATAAAGCGTCAATTAAATGACTGAGGTGCATTATCAAAGGCGCTGTGGAAAAGGTGTGTTTTAAGTAAGTTTTTTAATGAAGCAGCAAAAGAACAGTTTTTAATGTGTGCAGGGAGTAAATTCCACAGTGTAGGTGCGGCAAAGGGAAAAAAATTATGGCCAATAGTTTTTAAGGATGTGCGGGGAACGCAGAGCAAAAAATTATCAGATGATCTTAGGGTGTGTCCAGGAACATAAATGTGGGTAAGCTAATGTATATAGATATGTTGCTTAAATAGAAGTGCTTTAAGTAGCAAGATTTTAAACTTAATACGGGAATCAATGCGAAGCCAATGGAGGTCTCGGAGAACAGGGGTGATGTGATATCGACGTTTTGTCGAGTGTGTGGATACCTTTAGAGTCTATGTTGGATCTTTAGGTCATATGGTATTAAACTGTATAATGGAAAATTTTCGAGATAACCAATACGGGCTATGTAATTTCCAGCAGTGGCTTAAATAAAGAGTATGTCTATGTCTATACACTATATATTCCTGCAAGCTCTATTAACCAGTACAAGGTCTACTTGGCTGATGAAATTGAATGACGAAAGCTAAAAGCAAGTGCGTTCTCAGGCTGACAAATTAATTATTAACTTGTTTCTATCTACTCAAAAGATGCGGCATTGTTAGATCTTCAATTTATATCATCTATCAACTCCAAAACGACCTGCATGTTAAAAAGATTCAATAGTATTATAGAACACTACAACAAGAATGCATACTGTATCCCATTATAATGTCTAAATACAGTACAGTGCAATCATATTTAAATGATTGTAATGTCAGGAACTACATACTCCTTTATTGCACTTGGGGATGTAGATCCTCCTATTATACAACAAGATTATTTTAATATTATTTTTTTTGTGAAACTGTCATCGATTTTAAATTAGAGTAAAACCAAATTTTTGGACTTACAGAGGTAAACTTCAAAATAACAAGTAAAATATAAAAATTGAAAGGGACATGTTGAATGAATAAGTCTCAGTTAACTTCATTTTTTGACAATAAATGTTGAAGTCGAGTAATAAATGTCACATACCCAATCAATAATTTTTATAGTTTCAATATTATTTCGATCTTTTGGCCATCATAAAAACATTTTTTTTTTAATTGTCAGGGTGTTCTTTTGGAGTAGGAAATGGTATTCATTATTCATTTTTAGAGTATTATCATTTAGCATACTTTATAAAATGAAATGTTGAGGCTGTAGATAAATGCACAAAAGACCCGGTGCTGGGGACGTGCATTAACGATTTTATCTCGAGCAAGTGAGATGCATGGGTCAATCAATATGAAACTGTGTAGTGCAAAACATGAAGTAAGATGTACACAGTGGGATTTCTGAAGACAGCTAGTTATTAGCTAAAGAGAAAATTGTTCTCATTTCTTCCCACATGGCAACTCCAATGAAATATTCAATGGCATCTCATTAGAAACCCTGGCAACACTTGCTGGGATCACTGCGTGCAAAGTGCAAAATAAATAGATATTTCAATATGATCCAATCACAATACAACTTATATTTCATTTAACTTGTCATCAGAGAGTGTGAACACATTAATTAGGCCTTGGGATTTGGAAGCTCACAGGAGAAGCATCTTCTCCAAAGGGGTTAAGTCATCTGTACAAAAGTACAATATTGAGTATAGGATTATTTTACGCAAACCATCTGTTGTGAAAGATGGTCCAACCAAGCAGGCTCCAGGTATACCATTATGAACCTTAAATCATTGGAAAAACTTTGTACAGCAATTTAGTTTGCTTTTTATTTATCTCGTCTGATTTTTGATCTGTTGTTAATTTTGTTTGTAATGTTTGACGAAATAAATTAAATGAACCAAGTATAAACAAGTATATTTTCTAATAGCTGAGTGCAATGCCTCTGGAATTATTTATGAAGAACATTCATATTCAAAACATATTTTACAGCCAATGTAGCATTGTATTGGTACTAATTAATTGGCTTTTTCTAGTTATAATTTTCAAATGAAATTATTAGAAACAGAAAATATTACCATTTACGAAACTGCATTTCAACTTTTTATCTTTTCATAATTTTGATATAAAACTGTTATTTTGTCATATTGATTATATACTGACTGACTAAAGCTTTTATGATTAAAACAAATTAATATATATATCATAGAAACAAACTAAATAATTATTTGATTGATTGATTGATTGGTTGATTGATTACTTGATTGATTGACTAAAGCTTTATAAAAAAAATATTGCGCAGAGAGAAACAGAATTTTTTTCAAGCTAATGATATATTTTTGCATATTACAAACAACAAATTCTGAATAAATATGATGAAATATCAGTGAAAATAAAAATAACCATGTATTCTAAATTAATGTTTAAAAAAAGCTTACATTATAAATTCAGTTAAAGTGAAATATGGTAATACTCAAGGTATGTTATTATAAGACTTTTGTGATACATTAAGAAATACCTTTTTTCATATTTTTCTCAATAAATGTAGGATTCTCTAGTAATGAATTGAAGACAGCATTTTGATAAATTTCTGACTTGTCGACTCTTAGAAAAAAAATAACAGATTTATTGCGGATCTGTGATGATGCACTTGACTTATATCCTAAGTTAAGACTTAAAGGCGCGTTCTTAAAGTTGTGTGATTGTTTCACATATAGCATTTTATTGATTGCTGAGCCCATTTGAATGTAGAATAAATGAGACAAGAGTTGAACTGCATTATGGGAAATCATTGGAGAGCTATTGTATATTAGATACATAACTAGGCCTTTCTGTGTCATACTTAAAAATCTGAGTTGCTTTTACTTTATACACATTTATTGTAAGCTGTTGGCTTTCAACTGAAAATAAAAAATGAAAATATTTTTCATGCCAAATAAGACGTATAACTATCAAGTTGCTATAGTCTTTGCAAGTCCTTATATTTATTGGTAATCCACTTCAAGACTTTCATAGTAAAAAAGTTATAAATCAATTTACTTTTCTTTTCTGTAATCCATTGAAGATAACGTTTTGGACATTTTAAAATAAGCAATTTAATGTTTTATGTTTTTCCCGTTTCTACCACAGACAGGATAACTTTAATAAGCAGAAAATACTAATACAGAGCTAAAAATATCTGAGACGTTAACTAATGCAGGAAAATTTTAATTTTATATTTTGACAAAAAAAAAAGGTTTGATGGAATAAGAGAAACATTACTGTACTCTCTAATAAATAAATGATTGTATCAAGTTCCTTTTACATACATTTTTAGTGTTACATTTTAACATTCTAAATACTTGATTTTATATCTTGAATCAGATGCTATAGGTGTGATTGTTCACCTGTCGGCCTTTTCCCACCAACAGCAACTTTTTATCTCGTTTTTTAATGTACATTATTTTCCTGTGTGTTTATATTTATATAAATAAATAAATGAACACACAGGATTCAATCATGACACCGAATGGAAGAAGAGCCTAAGTAACTTTATTCTTTAATTTTAAGAAAATTCTAAAAAATACATAAAAAATAAGATTCCCTGGTGTATGTCATTGACGCTAATAAAATATAACCTTAGCTGGTGAAAGTTTGCTATTTGAATCTAATAAAATGATGACCTATTTCACAGAGAATTATTAGTACAATTGTTGCAAAGTATTAAACAGAGATGAATTATATCTTTTAGCTACGGTACATTAAAATATCATGTAAAAAAAAAATTTACAAATTGTACAATCATCTTAATTTTACTAAACCTGTAATGAACCTCTACATTGGATATTAACTTTATTAAAAAACAAATTAATTTCAAAAAGTATACTGTAATTTAAGTCTTTAATAACGACATAATTATATCATGTTGCTCTATAAATATTGTCAGTTCTTTGAAAATATATGTTTAAATTTCATTTTCATTTCATTCTATCAAGCCTGATAGTCACTTTGTTCATTTTGGTGTGGTGGTCTTCTTTAAAATAATTTTTCCAAAAAAGGGGCAAACCATAGATTTACAAGATTTATGGTTGAGTGGTTAGGCTTGGGAAATTCTTTGGCCTTAATTATTTTTTAAACCCAACATCTTCGTAGTCTTCTTGTTCTATTTATCTGAAGATAAAATTCCAACCAATATTGCGACTAATTAAAACAGAGATTTCTTCAAAGATTTCAAATCTAGTTTACATATTCTTTGAATGTGATTTCTACAGTGCACTGTTAAATCGAATACTTCAGTGTATAACACTAAAAAGATTCTTGATTTTTCATTACTTAGAAGAGACGTAAAATGTCTTGCGTGGTTCTGTTACTCTAAATTCTCAAATATGTGCGTCATTTGTTAATTTGCACAGATCACCAATTTAAAAATACATCCCTTGGTCAATTTACTAATTTTTGAAGTAAAATTCTTTAATATTCTAAATTGGTTCAGAGTAGAGGAAAACTACATTCTCTATTTTATTTCTGAAAAAAAAAGAAGCAGACTAAAGTACACTTCAATAGTGTGTTCTTCCACAGCATAAAGGGATGATGCGATAATACACCATAGTTCCTCGCTTCCAATTTTACTTCCCAGTATTTCCTTGGGCAAAACCCACGGTATGATTTTCATAAGAAGCTTATGCTGATTGTTACAAATACTTTTAAGATAGGCTTACAGTGCTGAAAATTGCCTTTTGATTGAAAAGGGTAGTAGCCCATCCTTCCAAAATTTGCAAAATTTTGAGTTCAAAAAAGGGGGTGGGGATGGGCTTACACCAGAGCAACTACGGTAATACTATTCATTCTATTCATAATGAATTGAGGTACAGCAGGCTAGAAAAGAGTTTCTTTGTTCAAGGTACTTGTAGTTTACAAACTATGTATGTGGCACTTCTAGACATTTTACTATTTAGGCCTACATGAAAATTTATTGCCAGCTAATAAAAGTTATACTGTTTATGATGATCTAAAACCTTGGAAAATAAAATCCAACTTATTGCTTACTCGGTGAAACTTATTTTTCAAATTGGAAATTAGAATTTTAAAAAAACCAAATCATCTAGTATTCTTTTGCAAAGACCCTTTAAATTGGCTAGTAATCAATTTAAAGATTTTTGGAAAACACATAAAAATCAGTGAAACCTTCAGGTTTTTTTTAACTTAATGATTGTTTTAAATGTAAAATTACATTTTTTAATTTTTAATTGAATTTTTCTATATTTCACCAGACTTCATTAAACATGGTTTAAATAAAAAAAAAGAAAAAAAAAAGAAGACAAACAAACATAATGACCAAGATAAATTAGAACAGGTGGTGTTTTACAAAATGAGCAATGGATAAAATACAACTTTGGGTTATCCTGCATCAGACAGATGCTGTAAAATCTGAAAATGTTTTAACTGTACAATCAGCATTTGTTTTACACAGCTCACCATGAAATGTACAATTTGAAAATCAACATCACACCTCAAGTAATTTCCCCAAACCAATCTGGCCTACTTATTGCTAATAAGGTCTACATCGTATATCTGTCAGTCTGAAATGCCAGGCTACTTATACTTCAAAACTGACCAACTTGGTGTAGGAACTTGGAGCTAGCCCTACTCCCTAGGTCACTGTATTCTCAGTAACTACCACACAGGGAAAATGAAAAGAATGCTTTAATAAATACCGTGTTTGACAATTTTTGATCAGCTGATGTTCATGCTTCCTTGCCATTTTCCAGAAGGAAAGGTCCAAATGAAGACGGACTTTTAAAAAGTTTTTTTAAAAAGCTTTGTTTAATTTAACTAGCATTTTATTATACTTGATGCTTGTGTTTGCAAGACCTGGATTGTAATTGCCTTATCACCACTTGTCATAGCTTCATTACTTAGCATCTATTAAATCTTTCTCAAAATACATAGAATCATTAAAGTTATAAATAATGCTATGGTGTTTGTGAAGCTCAGATTCCGTAGAATTGCTCACCCTATCTGCGACAGTTGTTGGGAAGGTTGACTTTGCCGATTACACTACAGACGAATCGGGGCGCCTTCCCGATCACGTCAGGGCAGCTAGCAATGCACCCTGATTCGTCTACAATGCAATCAGCAAAGCTGAACCAGGTTCAACCTTCCCGACAGCTGTCAGCGACTGTCGCCGATAGGGTGTGCGCTTCTATGGAAACTGAGCTTAATATTGTTAAGACCATAAAAGAATATAGAGGTCTGCTCTCCTTAAACAGGAAGTTTTTATTCTTGTTACTTTGAAAACTGATATATTGTTGCAAAAAAATGTTGTCTGGTATCCAGCAATAAACACAGCCTCAGAGGAATACATCAATGAGCCTAGAGATTTAGGATAGAGAGGTTAAATGCATTCCCTTGCAAGACTAAAGGTGAGAATTCAATTGGCCTAGCTACAAGCCCACCCTGCACTATCACCTGGGACATCATCATTATTCAAATAGCATTTTACAAGCTCTCCCGAGAGAGGGCCATTGAAATGAATTGTCACAGTGACAATACTGGAGGACTCGTAAATGTCATCATTTGGATTTAGTGTCATGTCACATGTGGAGCATTTAGTTGAAGAGTAACAAAAAAAAAGCAAGAAACAAAGCCATATATCATCTATTAAACTGACAATTACATGTTTATCACCCTCAGAAGATATATGACAGCCAGCAGCCTGTATTTATATAACAGAGGCTACCTGCTTCATCATATTCATATCTAATCACAGAATTGATAGATGGATGTTTATATTTTCAATAAGCATTGAAATAAACTATTGAAAAAAGAGACTTTAATATGTTTGACTGCTTCAGGCCAATTTCGGCCGCCGACACCTTCGGCCGCGCCCTGTCGAACACCAAAATGTATGGAGCGCCCTTTGAGTGCTTTGCCGATTGGAAGTTGAATGCGCGCTATTATTTGTCACGCTGATATACAGTGGTTGAATGAGTGCTATTATATCTATTCAATTCTTAACCTCAAATTCAGAAACACTCAAGCTTACATTGTTACAGATAAGCTTATACACACAGAACATGTCGCAACAATTAATATTAATAGTGTGTTAGAATTTCAGTGATAAAATTATATAATTTGTGAAAAAATCGTAACGAATAAACATGGCAAACTTTGCGCTGCCACTTACACCATGGTTAACACAAGCAACATATTTGCAAGATTTTTAAACATTTTGACGATAATAATTGTTAAAGGTAAACATCATTGCTTGTTATCGATTATAGATATCTCATTTTTTACATGTGCACTTGTTTACTATTCAGTAATGTAAATATTAAGACTGTACATGAAAGCAATTATTATATACTCACAATACCTATAATAAATACGTAAATATTACTGTGTGACATGACAACAACAATTATTTAGTTTAGCAAAGGCTTAAATTTAGGCATATGCCGCCACAGCATGCGGTGTGGAGAAATGCCCAACTGGCGCTCCATATAAATCTCGCGCGGCCGAAGGTGTCGGCGGCCGAAGAAGTCATATCCCGTTTGACTGGCACTTATATTACAGTCAACAAAAGTATAAATTTTTAATGGGAAATATTAACCTGATAATTCTATTTCATAAGCAACATTATACTGGTATGTACAGTTAGAAGAAAAAGACTATTAACATTCTCAAAGAAAATAAAAATTCTTTTGATTTTTCAGTTTGATGCCTCGAAATATTATATAAGAAAACAATGTAGATCGCCGAATTGTGTTGTTTACACGCATTCACGATGTCAAGTTGCTGAGACCCACACTTTCGTTCGTCATCGTAAACATGTGCGTTCAATCCGACGACCCTTGCGTCGGTAGTTCATTGT
>NW_022741166.1:794191-797313 GCF_011630105.1 Anneissia japonica
AAATTGTATAATGAATAACAATACTGTTCTGTAAAACAAATAAAATATTGAAGCTTTACAATTCTTCAATGTAAGACACTTAAAAAGAAATCCACATACCTGAAATAAATAAGTAAATAATACTGTACATGAAAGCAATTATTATAATTATATACATACAATACCTAAAATAAATACGTAAATATTACTGTGCAATATGACAGCAATTATTTAGTTTAGCAAAGGCTTAAAGTTAGGCATACGCCGCCACAGCATGCGGTGTGGAGAAATGCCCAACTGGCGCTCCATATAAATCTCGCGCGGCCGAAGGTGTCGGCGGCCGAAGAAGTCATATCCCGTTTGACTGACACTTATATTACAGTCAACAAAAGTATAAATTTTTAATGGGAAATATTAACCTGATAATTCTATTTCATAAGCAACATTATACTGGTATGTACAGTTAGAAGAAAAAGACTATTAACATTCTCAAAGAAAATAAAAATTCTTTTGATTTTTCAGTTTGATGCCTCGAAATATTATATAAGAAAACAATGCACGATTTGTGAACTAAAAAGTGAAAAAGGCCTACACTTTACATTTCAGGCACAATTTCAACCTTACTAAATATCAATAAAGTATCAATAATAAATACAGTAATACGTCCATTTTACATACCCCTTGGTACCAAGGCAGTGTTCTCCCGAAGCCATTTTAGCCATCAATTTTACCAGTAAAAATAACTGACCAACAAGTAAAAATTGTGTGTTGGTAGAATAAAAAGCACTTGTTAGGCCTAGGTAGCCTAGGCTGGCCTTCTTTCAATAAACAAACATCATTCCAGTCCAGGCCTTGACTATGATTATGTATTATTGATTTTTTAAAGCCATTGAACTCCATTTGAAAGTGGCAATACCTCACATTGCGCATGCTTAGCTGGCTCTATATGGACGAATTTACCAGTAAAAATTTTTCAATTGGGAGAACATTGCAAGGGGTGTTTGTAAATTGAAAAATTCGTAAATTAGATCGGGTGTCAGTTTCCAATACCTAGGTCTAGCTATTCCCTGCCATTGAGCGCCTATTGGCTGACGGCAGCCAGGCCTAGCATGAACGGACAGTGCAGCAGTGTGGTCTACCGCGCTAGAGCCTAGCTGAATTTACCTTCTATAAAAACCTAATTATCTTAATCACTGCCATTCTTCCACTTAAAATATTATTTTAACTCTTATTCAAACATCTGTACGTTTTGTGGACTTTTCTATCATGTTCTTTCTAGTTGTTAAATCGCCGAATTGTGTTGTTTACACGCATTCACGATGTCAAGTTGCTGAGACCCACACTTTCGTTTGTCATCGTAATCATGTGCGTTCAATCCGACGACACTTGCGTTGAGTTCTGGTTAGGTTTATTACATTAACATAGTGATTATTATACCAGAAATGAAACAAAAGATCGAACAAATAAATACAACAAACTTGATTTTATTAAGAAAAATATACATTATCACTTTGTTTAAACGTGATGATGTCCAGGGGCAAAGACCATTTGTAAAATCGACTATTCATAAAATCGACATTTGTAAAGTGGACGTCTTTCAGTACACAATTGGTGTATTTATACACCACATCTTTGGCCAGTTGGAACCATTTTGATATATCAGCGACATTTATTAGACCTCTCTTGTCAGTCAGACTCAGTTGTAAGACCTGTGGATTGTTTGTTTGAGGTTGAAATCTAAGTGAACGCTTGTCCCCTCCTGAGTTTCTTAACCTTCTGTGTGGCTTTGTAAGTACTTCCCTGATTACTGTCCTCTAAGCAACTGTAGCAGGTGGCCTATCTACAGTCTCTTCTGTTTTCTTTGAGCGAGTTTCTCTATAGTCAACGAGACAATGCCTCTATTTTGTGTAGTGCAGTATGATGCTTCTGCTTTATATAGGTTTGCTTCTTCACTTCCATATTATTTGGGGTTTTTCCGAGAATTCATCAATAATCATAATAGGCCCATAATATATAATAATTTTAGCAAACCTCAACTCCTGCCTCTTAATTCTTAAAATTCCTCAGTCAAAACAATAAAAGCAACCCCCACCCAAAAAAAAAAAAAAAAAAAAACCCTTTACAAAAAAAAACCCTTACAAAATTAGTACAGTATTAGTAAATTTCTTACTTAAATGCTACGTAATTATATGTTATGATAATAAATAATTAAAATATTCTGGTACTACTACCTTAAAATTATAAAAAATATGTAAAAATATGCACGGTACAATATTCAAAAGAACATAAACACAAACAGTCTGCATGATATACTTATTGCAGCTACCCATAGACATAAATTATAACACGTCATTGCATTTTAATAGGCCTATTCATCATCATCTAACATTGGTAAAACATTTTGATAAAGACCACCAACGTCTGCTTGTGGTCATCACAATATTTATACAATTTACTGGGATCGCATGGTGTTGCATTTTAGTCTACATTCTATTTTTATAATTTCTAACTGATACACAAAGATTTGTGTTTGATTCTTGATAGACACAAGTATGTTTTTGTCAAAAATTTGCTGGAACACTCTCTGTCTTACGCATTTAAAGATACTGTACCTGATAATAGAACATTGGGTTCCAAATGATCAGCTTAATTGAACTAATGCTGTTCATTATTTATGAAAATTAAATACTCTATGTTGCAATATTGGCTTCTATTTTTGGAAATTGCTTCCAATTGGATTCAAATTTGTAAGGAAGCACTAGTGGCCTAGTTTGTGTAATGAAGTACGAGACTCTGCGCAGGGTTCCCGGAACGCCGCCCTCAGCGGCGAGTGCGAAGCACAACCCAGGGTCAAAAGTGGAACGTGAAATTCGGATATGGTTTCGTAGTCAGAAAAAATTTGCGAGAAAAACTTCAGCTACCCGTATTTCTCGACTGAGACGTCAGTGGGAGCTGTAATTTGTATGGCAAGGAGATTGTGCAACCCTTCATTCGTATTTTGGTTATAATAGAAAATATTCATTTTTTGGTGACGTCACACTCACATTAGTTAGCATGCATACGTCATAAGCTAGATACTTCACCTTTTCCTGGTAAGGCAAACTTTCCCTGCATGCTTTTTTCATGGATAAACAAACACCACT
>NW_022741166.1:797627-803092 GCF_011630105.1 Anneissia japonica
GTGTTCATGTAACATTGACATAATTGTTAGCTAACCAGTTGTGTGTATTTCTTTGTGAAAATGAGTACCGCGGCGTACTCATTTTGACAAAGCATTTGCATCCCCTCTTGGAAAGAGGGATTCGAAATAATTGTCTCTATATCTTCGCTAATTAAATTAATCACCGTAATTTAGCTTACACTTATGAATTTAGGGAGCACTTAAAATGTGAAATAATCATTTCACTACCCGACAAACTCCGAACTTTATTCATTCATTAGGCCTACATAATAGTTTCATATTGCTGTACTATAGTACTCCAACATCACTGACGCATGGTAACAACCAACTGATTGCAGACCATTTCCGGTCACACATTACTCTCCATAACACAGCACCCCCTAGTTCTGTCACCTCTGGATTTTGAATTTAGTTATAGCATGTTTTCTGAAGATATTTATGAGAATTGATAAATAAATATGATACCTAATTACAGGTAGGATATTACACCTGTAGTTGTTAAGTACTTAGACAAACTAGATACCTAATTACAAGTGAGGATACCTAGATACCTAATTACAAGTAAGGATACCGTCCCAGTCCTTCCCATTTCATTAGGTAGTCCACTTCCATTAACTACAATTTTTAAACTCACAACTTTTTAAATTCTAGTTTACCGAAATGCTCGAATAAGCGTCCCTCTCGAATAAGCACCCCACCAAAGTGATATGTTTCGTTAAGCGCCGTGGCGCTTAATCGAGAGTATGTCCTGTGTGTAATGAAACAGGGTTTACAATATAATGTATACTGTGTTAAAATGAATAAATAACATAATGAAGACAAGCATTTCTTTATAATCATTTGTATACGATGATAGGCCTACTAAACTACAGGAATACCTGATATAGGTAACATAGGAAGGGGCATGGAAAGCGCTATCCAAGACCTTTTTATAAGCGCCGCTCTTGAATAAGCGACTTTGGGCAACACTTGTTGATTATACGTGGCTTATGTGCAAATTCAGACACCGAGGTCTTTCCGAAGGAACTATAGGTACATATGAAATACCATTATACCACAAACTGCATGATGAGCGGTTTGATACATTGGTAGTGGTTCATGCTCTCAACCTTGAGGTTAGAGGTTTGAACCTATTGCTGTGCAATTTGCTTGTGTCCTTGAACAACACTGATAAAAAGCCTATTAAAGCAAATTATGTTTATTAACAATCATATTCCACCATATGTCATCCATCCATGTTAGTCACATTCACAAAGAATGTACCGTAACTGTCCTGCTTTTGACAGGGGTGTCCCGCTTTTAGTATATATGCGTGCTGCTGTCCAGTCCAATCTTAACTCAGTCTATTACCGTATAGATATGACCTATCTAATCAAGGTTAACTATCTAAAATGGTTTTTAGATTTATAGCATTAATGTGATCACGTTTAATTTCAACTCATCCACGTTTTCGTTTGGCCTGCTCCTGGGCGTTTTACTATGTGTTCACGTTGCTTCATCTGTGGCTTTGTCGAAAGTGTTTTCAGACAACCTTATCAGATGCCCATACTACTTTACCTTGTTGTAGACTGACCTTTTGCATATCTATGTCTATTACTACAGTACATCACTTACACTCCTAGAAGGATAAGAACTCAATTATTAAGTCAAGGGGCGCTAGCTCGCAAATTAAGGTGATATGAAGTGATTTTTAACTACTTGAGCATAATTTTTTTGCTTCAAATATTTTTAGTGGGGGAGACATGGAAACGAGCTTCTTTGGGGGTTTCCCCTTCGTCCCTCAACTTTCACAACCACTAGATACGCCACTATTTGCAGATGATGTTATATTTCATGTTTTGAAGTGAATTATTTTCTTATTAAAAGAAACATTGAATTCCTCTGAAGTGACTCAGAAAAGAAGCACTGCCTGGAATGTGTGGTTTCCACAACTACTTGCAGACTACTGCTAAGAATACTACTTATCAAGGATTAATTTTCATTGCAAACATAATTCAGTTCAGGAATGATATATGATATCCTCATATATCAAACTTAGTACATCAAAAAAATGTATGCAAATAAATAAAAACTGTTATTTTATACTAAGAGTTAAAAATATGTAGCATAGTTAATATTAGGTGTGTATGTCTGAAATAGTATGTTTTGTTAATCTACTCAAAAAGAGGCATTTAAAAACCTGGGTTTAAAGATTGATAGCAAATGAAGATTTCAAGCATGTAGATATGTATATTATTGTATGGAGTTCAAAATGTTTTATAATATATATTATTCTTTTGATATGATACTAAAATTATGAGGCAGTGTTGCCATAATTTTGTTAAATTCTGGAAGGAGAGGTGGAAACTTCTTTGGTGAGTACAATATTCTCTTGCCAGGAAGAAACATGTTTTTCAATTAGTTGATTGACAAATTCATAGATTTATGGGTGTTACGTATAATAAACAAGTCATTAACGTGAAGATAGATTACTGTCTATATTTTCTTTGGGTGAGATTGTCTTTCTGTAAATAGGCTATGGTAATGTATGGTCATCGTTGAAATTATAGAATAATAAAAAAATATATAATATGGTATTTGCATTGTGTTCTTCCCGACAAAGGTTTAAATCATGTTCTATTTAAAGACTTTTTTCATTAAAAAAACGTGCTGGGTCTGACCTGAAGCTGACCTAACAATATATTTATGTGAAATGTTCAACAATTAATTTAACTCAGGTTAAAAGCAACTAAACTTGGGTGTTGTAGGTCAGATCTAGCAATGTGTCTATGTGAAAGGTTCCTACTAGTGAAATTACAAGGATTTAGCTAGATCTGATCTAGGTCGAACAGTTTTTTTTTTTATGTGCAAAGCGATTTGATGTGCTGCTATTCCAACCTCTATGAAAAAATGTGAGGTTTAGTTGTATTTTTGACAGCATCAAGAGGTCAACGGAAGCACATTCGACATGGTGCGAGCTATACTAAAAATTTTGATCCCAAAATTGTATAGCATTCTTTTCTCATTGTTGGCATTTTGCATTATACATAGGGATACAATCAGATAGCAAATGAACTTTTTACAATGGCCGAAACTTTTCAATGATACTTTATAATAAAATACTGTAAACCGTTGTCCAACAGGCCTATAGATCTATTGTGGTTTGATATTGACAATACAAAAATATATCATAATTTATCCATAACACTCTTTTAAATAATAATATAATCTGTCTCTCCGATCTCTCCAATATAATCTGTGGTTTGGCATGACAATTAAAAATATCAATTTCAAAACTTTAATAAAAAACCTAGGACAACCTGGCAATTGACAGATGAATTATGACCAGATAGATTAATACATGTCAAGAACATGTTAACCCCTACTTGACCTTACAAGCTTGGAGGTTACTCATCAAAATTCCTGTAGCTGATTATCACAACTAAAAAGGTTCATAATAAATGCCATAAAAATCTATTAATGCTAAGAATATGAGAAAATATGCAACAAACAGATGCTACAGTATTAGGTACATTCAAAACATTTCCATCTATCAACAACCCTCCTCAGCCAGGGGCATCTTAGAAATATATTATTATTTACCTTTTAAGTGAGATTCTGTTCATAGCAGGTTGTTGTTGTTAGGTTAGAAGGGGAAAAACATGATTCCAGTGGCAGAAGAAACATTTTTGAGTATTTATTTGTAGACCTTTCATTCAAGATCAGTGAAAAATATTTAAAAAATACAATGAACAATTGACATAAATTTTTGATAGCTAGTATCTTAACATCATCACTGAAAAAAATCCCATTTGATATGCAGGACTAATATTGATGTTTTACATAACCTACAGCTGATTTTGCATGCTAGGCCTAGATTAGTGTTGTCGGGCAAGACTTATCCATTTTTTTTTTTTTAGGTTTTAAATAAGTCTCAAATACACCTACCTGAAAAATTGTAAACATCATGTCACATTATCAAAAGAAAATGTTGACATGAACCTAAATACACAACCAATAACCTATTTACAAAATCTACTCTGACTTACCTGAATAACTTTTGATAGGATCAGATGCTAACTAGCGTCCTTCTATAGCATCAATCTTTATATAAGGCTTAAAGATAAAACACTGAGCATGCCGCAAGGCCAAATCTTATCTTATTGATGAGTATGGAAAACTGGATAACGACCAACCATATTGAATATTAACTAACTTACATCAAATTCACATTGGTGTAAATTAAATAACACCAGCTAGCTGGCTATTTGCATACTACTTTGCATTTGATTACCTGTATTAATGGATGATTCAATTAAATATATGATTATATATACTGACTTTCTGCTTTGATTTTGACTTTCAAATTAAATTTTATATATTCTTCAGAATATACTTTGTTGCAATTAGTTGTTAGACAACCAACCACAATCCTGTCTGAAAGCTTAACAATATAATGTAGTATATCTTCAAAATTGTTATATTCTTAAAACTTGTTGTCTTAATGACTGCCTATTCTCTTATTTTTAAGGGTGTATCAATTGATCATCAATTAATACAATTTTAAGTATGCATTTAATGAAATAAAAATTTAATATGAAACAATATATAGTGTAGTTTTAGTGTCTGAGTTCGGTTCTTGTGTATTTTTAACTTCTCTTTTTGGGACTTATGGCCTATGGTTTAAAATCAATGTTTTCTTGTGCTTCTTTAATACTTCGGTTAAACCGAAAAAAAAGTTTTGTTTTGAAATTTTGTTGGCCTATTGTAAAGAACCAAGCATACTTGAAACACTGTCAAAAAGGAAGAATTAAATGTTGGGATTGTTAATATAGTAGATTAAATGTTAATCTGTTGTTATGATGCTTAGTAAAATATATAACATGGGAAAATGTATCCAAGCATGGCATTCAATTAAAATCATAAATTGTGTTCACAGAAAATAATTTCCGATACATACAGATTTACCACAAATTAAAAATAATTACATTATTATGGGATCAGTTAAAAAAACAGATTTGTTTCTATCAAAACAAAAATAAAAGTTTTGAAAATAGATTTCTTATTAGCTGTATCTCTGCATAACATGAAATAATCAAAACAACAATCACGGAATTAATATGAATACGTTTTTAAAAACCACTAACAATGTCCATGGTTATTCAAGCATTTGTCATCTTTAATAACAGCTTTACGAAAACACCTGTGTCTTTCAAACTTGATAAAATAATTTCCTGAGATTATGGCAGATTTACTGGTATTTAATAATTGTTATGGGGAAATATTTGAAAGCCAAGATGTAAAGATTGGAAGGTTAATATATTAGTCAATGATCTTGCATGTTAAAAAAAAGTAATGAAAAAGAATTTTGATGAAAACAAACATAAAACCATGAAGTGCTCATACAGTAGAGGAAATGTCTAATAATTTTAATTATTGTCAAGTAAGAATGAAAATATAAATATAAAGTATTATGTGGGTTGCCA
>NW_022741166.1:803113-842578 GCF_011630105.1 Anneissia japonica
GGATTTAGCCCGAGGAAGAGGCGAAAGAAAATTAATTACTGTAGGTCACAGCACTTTTATTAACTTTAATTATTTAGATTATTAATTAAATTCAAATTTTAAATGTAATATCCGTGGGTATAAACTAATTTTAAATTCATATTCTATGAAATAAATGTGAACATATTGTATAACAACTTTTATTAACTTCACAGCATTGTTAATCATGCAGATACATAATCAATACCGGAAGGCAATGTACTTTGCATATCTTTATTTTGGGGGTAAAATATTTATATTCAAATTTGGTCCATAATAATAAAATATTTATGATGTACCAAGTGCAGTAATAGAATTCAGTATAAAAATAAAACTAAAAGGGGGTAAAATGTTGGTGAGAAGGGGTCTACCATATATAAAATTTAACAGATGGTTTTTCAACTAGAATTTAACAGCCAAAACAGAAAAAGTGTGCTGGCCATAGGTTCTTATCAGTACTTGTTGGGGTTTGTGTCAAATGGACAACAAGTTTAGGAGAAGTTTGTTCTTGCTCTATTCACCATTTTTATTAGCAGTCATTTTAAAAATCTGTGACACATAAAGAGAAAGATAGTGTAGTCAGTACATCAGTAACTTAAACCTAATACATTATCTGAAGAGAATTTACTTATTAAAAGTAGCAGTACAATAGTTGTGCATGTTTGTGGAAAATCAAAACTTATATAAAACAATGACATTTCTAGAGCATAATGAATTTGGTGTTGTATTCAGACAAGTAGTCTCTACGTACGCACTCAACACTAACGGTTCAAAGGTTATTGTAATTTTACTCTACAATACTTGCGTCATGTATAATTGTTCACAATTTTATAGGGACAACTTCGGGATCTAAAATAATAGGGTGTCCTCTGAATAGGGGTTGTCTATAAAAAATAAATTAAATAAATAAATAAAACAAAATAAAAAAATTGGCCCAACCCCTTAATATGGGTGTCCCAAAGGAGGGGTTCTACTTTGTTACTGTACTTCTTTTTTCTGAGTTTTATTTATAAATTAAAGAAACATTAAGTTTTTTTATCTTTTGCACATTGTGGTTTCAACAATTGATATTTACTACAGCATATGTCTCACAGACACAAACAATGACAGAATGATGGAGCAGCAATATATGATATGATACCAATAATTAAGTGTATCATATCCATAACAACTTGGCCTTGTCTCCATCTGGTGATAAGATATTTGGTAACTATAGTCACATTGCAAATTCAAATGTTTAAACACACTACTGTATGTCACACAAACAAAATTGAAAAAGAAATTATATTGCCTACTTGGTATATTTTATTGCCTTTTATTTGAAAATTTTAAGAAAAAATGTTCTGCTTAATTAATAAATGTCTAAAATAATACTGCTCCTATATCCTTTGATTAGAACCCTAATTTGGCTATTAATCAAATAAAAGAATATTATAATAAGGTCTGTAATTTAGTTAAAACTTATTTGTCATGATTTATGTAATCATTAAAATATTTTATCCCAATAAATGACCTACTCAATAATTTCATTGATTTTTGAACATAGTTTTCTCAATATTAATGAGTATCTTTTAACACTCTGACCGCCACGGGTTTGAAAATATACTATCAGCCACCGCCAGACTTTTTAGCCAATTTTAACACTTTTCCAAAGCTTGTTGAGAGTGTGTATGTGATCAGATTGACATGTAGTGAATACTAAAAGAACTACACACATTTTAACTTTACAAGAATTACAAACACTTTATTCTAATCACAATCTGTGACCCATAACAGTAAAATGAACATGACTCACTTAGGGAGATTCGCACAATGAAGCTAAAATATTCTCGATTCGTGAAAATAAATCAATACCGCTCTACGCTAATGTAAACAAACAAATAGTGAAATACTTATGGTTCAGACAGAATATAGTGTTCAAATTGTTAGTGCATGTCGGTAATTACCCATCTATCGGATTCCGTAAAAAAACACCTGAAACACGGAGAACTCCATGTTTGGCGGTCAAGTATTTTGTTACCAAACACGGAGACCTCCGTGTTTGGTGGGCAGAGTGTGGAAAATAAAAACAAGGGAATACTACTTTGTATTTAAACATGAGGATCCTCATTATTGTTAAATTCCGAGCCAGCATTAATTGTTTCTTGCCTCTTAAAATTTAAACATCCTGAGCTCGGGATCAAGAGAGTGACTATGTTGAGTATAATTTCATTTGCCTACATTCCTGCTGAACATTAAAACTTACATCAAGAGTATAATAGAATATAATTTTAAATTGTAAAACATCTTTAATTTGAATACATACTTTTTTATTGTTTAACCTTGTATTACAGCATGTGGATTAATAAACCAGTATAGTTATTTCCTCTAGATAGAAGCATCTGTATGCAATATTGTGTCAACCATATTGTGCTGTTACAAGATGGCTACTATTACTCTGCTGACGAAACACATTATTTTGTATTTGGTCAAACTAAGGACATTTCCACCTCGATCCATGTCATCTTTCTCTCTCAATATAATTTCCTTTGGTTTCTGCTTTCGTATTAAATTACCCCACCTTTTCTAACATTTCCCTTAAAAGTGTAACTCAATGCAATACTATCTACAAAGACAGAAAGGTAAGACAAGCACCAGGTTACTTCAGTAATTGAGCAAGATATCATCAGAAACCCAATGTTCTGAATCGCCAACTTTCATCATTAATCATTTCATCATAATCAGAAGCACACTTCTTTGAACCCAGGGATGTAGCCAGTGAATAATTAAGGGTGGGTATTAAAATTTTAAGGGTGGGTGCTGAATCTTGTGAGTATTTTTTCGCGTAGCGCCAACCGCATGAACAATTATTAGATGGGGGGGGGGAGGGGTGGTAATGATAATTATGACTTACTTTGTTTGGTTTAAATAAAGAGGTAAGTATACTGTGAGATGAGTGCAAATATTAAATTTTACTAAAATCACTGTTCTTTTATTGACTGAAAGTAACTTGTAAGTTGTAAGTTTTCTTTAATTTCTGTGTATTAAGTTTATTTGTTATATTTTCATCTCGTATTTTTCATACGCAAATTTGATCCCTGAATAAGAAGGGTGATATATTATGCACCTGTCAAACCTAGGCCTAGCTTTTTTCAAGAAATCATCGCACCACACGCACTGGCTGCTGCTAGCCTAGTCTCACAAAACAACTAGGCCTAGCCTCCTAGAGTATTCTTACAACAAACACATTCGAATTCGAAGGTGCAGACATAAATAGAACGATCGATTTATTGTTGTATGTGTTATATTGCAAGAATTGTAAGTACATTAATGTAAAAAAAAATTGTTATTTGTTCAATTTCAAAACAAACTTTCGATTAACAAATCACAAACATTCAGCCTCTATCAACACACGCATGATGCTCCGATCGAGATTGACGGCGGTAGCTCAAGATTGGACTCCATTCACCAGACGTTTTCTTGCGAAGCACATAGTTTTCGATTGTGAATTATTTATTTATGCAGTATTGAATAAAGAAGTTAATAATAAAAAAATAAATACAATGTTTTAAAAAGTGTTGTTGTTTATTTATTATAAAGAAACAATACTGATAATAATGTTCATATCTTTGGTTGGTCAAATATGAATTAGCAGGAGTTAATAAAGTGTTTACAGTATTGTAGGTATTTGTTTATCTGCGTCTGCGTGTTCTGGAGGTCTGATGCACTACATGGGAAAACCCAGAGAGTTAAAAATAGTCGTAGCGTGGGAAATAGTTGTTAATCATTGGTTTAATTCACGGTACGAAACACGATTGAAATCTTTCAAACGTATTGATATCATCTACTACTAAATGCATCACTCACGGCGCCGGGAATACACAAGTGACACGGTATCATGTCTAACTTTTGAATGTAAGCTTAACTTACAGTATAATTTTGAATTAAAATTGAAGATTGCTTTTTAAAAGTAATTACATCCGTAAATAATAATAAATATCTATTTAATAATTATTAATAAGGTGCGTTTACTTACCGTTTTTCGAGAAATATGAAAAAATATTTTTTCTTTGTTGATATTGCTTTGCTTTCTTGGATGACATTTTGAAGACTAAATCATGAAATGAGGGAACCAGGGATTACAGTTGTCTATTTAAACAACCAAAACTAAAACAATTGACAATCATCCACTGACAACTCGGGAAAATAATCTACAAAAGGCACCACGAGAAGATAACCGTTACGCGGTACTACAAAGGCTAAAGCACTTTTCAAAGCCGAAAACGCTTTTGTTTAACCATAGCACCGCTAACACGCGAATTGACACTTTGCGCTTGCTGCTGTCAGGGTAGTCACATGATCTGTATGCGGTATAAAATCAAAACATTGGATGCGGGAATAGCGAAATTGTACAGTAATCATGAACAGATGCTCTCTGGTTAAGTAATATATTTGAGAATATATATATATGAACTAATTCAAAAATGTGCCTGTAGTATATAACTGGCATTCATGTAACACTTTGTCGCTGTACATTAAAAAAATGTTTGCTGTAAGCTGTGATTTTATGCTTTATTCTTAGCCTTCCGACCAGTGATTGCCACGGGTCGCGTGGCGCACAGCGTACGGGAATCATTCACAATCCCCATAGGCTAGGCCTACTTATCTTTAAAAAATGAAAAGTTTTACCATCGCTATATTTTACTCCCTTTGATGTATATTGGCTTAACCTCTCCGACATAAATGTTGGAACATTTGTCAGTGATTTGGTAAAAGAAATTTCACTTCTAAAAATACAGACACTGCAATTCTGATGTAGTTTGCAATTCTGATGTCGTTTACAACAGACATTCAGCGATTTACACTCGCTTCGGCCATCTTTACAGTGTATTAACTCGAGCGTTCAAAACAATAACAAACTCAATACCGCATACAGTTCACGTGACTGATAGGACGCAAAGTGCCAATTTCCAGCTGATCACACAGTTTACTGTTCAGTCAAGTAGAACGTGAGCGTCCAATCAGCGCTAAAGCCTGGCAGTTCCACTTGGTTGGTTTTCCGATGTTGTTTTATTTGCTAGGCTGCTTGCATGAGGTTTGAGGCTAGAAATATGTGATGATATCTCGCGAAAAAAGTAAGAATTCGGGATAGGCGGATATGTACGTTTGACGCTGGGCGGAAGGCATTAAATTTTGCTTTAGGCTGGGCGGTAGACTTTTAGGCGGGGCGGCTCCGCCCTGCACAATTACATCCCTGTGAACCAGAAAGCCGACCGAAGTTTGGCAGACAAATTTTAATTCAAATAAATTGAAAGGTTTGGAATTAGTTTACTCTTGATTGCCATATTATCTTGTCTTTTAGTATAGAGTTTCTAAACTCGACCTCTATCATTTTTGACAATAAGTCAGAGAAATAAATATAAATTAGATTGATTAATAGATTTTTAAGAATTTGTAGAATAATTTAAATTTCAATTAAAAACAATCGCTAAAATTACATTCGAATAAACTCTTATCTTTTGTTGAATTGGTTACAGGTAAATAAAATTTAAAATTTTTCCCCATATCAAAATGTATCACTAACCCAATTTATATTTCAAAAACATAGGAAACTTGCCTTCAATACAGGATTAAATAAACAATATGATATTCTATTCAAGGGTGAAGGAGTGGCACTTTTTTAAGTTCAAGTTTTATTTCAAAATATCACCATTGTACTATAGCTTTGCAGCTAAATTACAAATGATACATTTTGGTGTTTTAAAACTATACAACAATAATGAATACATTTCTGAGTTTTTTCAGCTTGCAGAAGATGAACATAACAGTATTTCATCCTCAAATGCATCGGGAACCTGCCATACCAGGTGAACATCAATCAAATCAATGATTTGTGACAATTTCTAATCACAAGTTGAAAAGGATTTTGCACAGCATTGTATGTAATATCTTAGGCTATTTCTTTAAAATTTATTTCATTATGAAACCAATAAAAAATGTTTTAGTAGTTAACATTGCTAGGTTGGCACTTTTACACCTATTGTAGTATCACATAGCCAGACATTACTGAATGAAGTACTGTAAAGCTCTGTCCACACTATTAAATTTTCCTTGACAAAAAAACTGTAATATGCCAAAGTGATGATTAGATGTCATCATGACCAGGTATGTCACATGTTTTTTGTTGAATAAAATGTGATCATCTGGACAGGGCTTAAAGTCCTGTCCAGACTATCGAATTTTATTTGACAAAAACATGTGACATACCTAAATATCGTCATGATGACATCCCATCATGACCATATATAGGCACATCATGACTATATATGGGCATACAACAGTTTTTTGTCAAAGAAAATTTGATAATCTAGACAAGGCTTTTAGAGATGTGTGACTTTGTTGGATAAGCAAAGTCACAACTGAAACAACCTTTATTTACAGTAAACCAAGTTCCAATAATTAAACAAAACAAAACAAAGAAATGTTAACTCCTCACTTTAATAAAGCACTATAGATCTGTAAGTACTGTAAGTCTGACTTAAAATTCCAAATAATTCCAGGCCAACTTTTTGGAGACCGCATTACATCATGTTGTAATAATAATAATAATAATAATAATAATAATAATAATAATAATAATAATAATAATAAGCAATAATAATAAAAATAATAGTAGTAAATGATAGGATCATACTGTACCCACTGCAGTATTGCTGAAGGCGCTACAGAAGGATCGGACCAAAACCTAATGTTTTTATTTCCTGACTGGTTGATTTAAATGTATTACATGAGGTATATACTTTATATTCTTGGTTTTTTTATATGCAAACAGTAATATAATAAAATAATAATATATAATCTTGAGTTATGCACCACAAATTCCAATACATGTATGGAATAACATCAATAATCATAGAAACTGGCATGCAACGGTAGAGCTTATACTGTATTGAAATGCTATTCAGCAGTACAGACAGGCATCCCCTGGGAGTCTATTTTATAATCTATGATGTTTTTAACATTCAAACCAAATATGAAATTCACTAATAACATTCAGATTGATTCAACAAACATCTTTACTTTTTGACATTTTACTACTTTCTTTGCGATTTTATACTTTTAATTTCATACTAAAATCTTTACTACATTATATTTCCTGTCTAAAGTCTTCTCGCAGTCTCTAAGAAATGCTCTAATAGGGACAATTGCCTTTTGACAGCAGCGTACATTTATATAAAAATGTATTTCATCAACTGTAGGTTGGAGCATTCTTAATTTAAATACACTTAATCCACGACGGCTTGCAAATCTCAAATAGCCAATTTCTAGTATTTTATATCTTATAAAAGCTTATAAGTCAGTGTTGAGCTAACATAAAAAAAAATCAATACTTGACTTATTCTATGCACTTAATATTAAAATAGCTTTCAAATGAGATTGAAAGAGAATGTTTTCTTGGCAAATTAAGAAATGCATTAGTACTTTATCATATATTATTTGCAGAAAAACATAACATGGCCGATAATGCAATAAATGTTCGTATTAAAAAGTCTGCAAATCACTGAAAATTTAATTGGTTCATTCTCTGTCTAATTGGGTATTAATATTCTATTTGATCATTTTTATTGATATATATTTACAGTAATGGTGGGTTATTTTCTACATTAAGATGAAGTAACAAACATACTGAACATTTTTTCTGTTGTTTATTTGATTGGATGACCTGATTGAAATTAATTATGACCTGATTAAAATCCTATAAATGGAACTTCCTTTTGGCATTTTGATTTCTTTCCTAGTAACAGTTCTTCGTCCTGATCCTGGGAAAACATCATATTGCATGTCTTTTACATGGCACTAACAGTTATAAAACTAGAAATTGCATATTGCAAGTGAAGTGCTGCGAAGTACAACTGCATATAAATGTTCTTCGAACAAAATTATTTATGCGAGTCAAGTGAAAATAATGAATAATAAAAATATAACAAATAATATGAGACATGACCCATTGTCTATATTAGAACACTTCTCATTGGGTAACAAAGTCGTATTTTTTCATTTTTGTCAAAAAGTGTCTATAGTGGTGAATTATGGTTTAGGTTTTTTTTAAATAAAGTTTCAAAAATTTCTATGTACTGTATGTGGAAAATGTAGTTGATTACGAAAGGTTACAATTTTTATTTTGAAGACTGCATGGTCTGCATAGGAAGTGTACATTTTTTATGGGGCAAGTTTCCAAGGGCGGAGTTTCTAGGGGCGAGTTGACTGCCAAAGAGTGTTGCCAAAGTGCGAGCAGGTGTGTTATTTGATCACAAGTGCGAGACATCGCAAGTGTGAGCCAGTGAGCCATGACGTCACAACAAAAGATACGAGATGTTAACGAGTCGGCTCAGGTCCCGCATTTATATCTGAAAGTTCGCTCTGATTGCGGTTGATTTTGACATCTTATCTACCACAACATTCATTCGAACTGACTTGCGCGAAAAAATATCATTGAGAAATAAATTGTTAAGGAAACTGTAGAGTAAATTGTATTCAGTTGAACTATTGTTTTTGAATAAAAGTTGTTATTTAAAGGTCTCCATGCCTATCTAATTATTAATCACAGACTCCGTGCGAAGCATAAGCATCATGAACCAAGTTGTAAACATGGGAAAATACCACGTGATACAAAGCTTACGTATGGGCAGTTTGGCAGATGACGTATGCTTCGACTTTCTTTTCCACAGTTGAATTCCAGTAGAGAAAAAATATAGGCCTATTACAAGCTCAAGAAACCCCGTTTTTTGTATAGCACACATTAATTTCACAAGTTTATATCTGAAATCATAACACTATATAACGGAATCATTCTTTCTGTGAACGTCATCCTCACCAACCACGTGAATTTTGTGTCGACGTTTGTGAAGCTACTCACATGACCCCGAGGACCTCTATTGTTAAGAGCGAAGCTGGTTCTAAAAAGCATAAAAAATTGTTTGTGAATGAAAATAGTTATTATTGCCAAATAGATAGATTTCGATGCTACTTATTCACAATCTGTGTTGTCCAAACTTTGACAGCAACCTTAGTCTTACATAGGCCTATACAGCTTACTATATACAGGTATGGACTTTCGAAATCGCGAGCTTGGTTTTGCACAGTGTATATTCGAGCTGTGCTAATTATGGGCCTTGGTTATTATAATAATGTCGCCATAATCATAAAGCAGAATGCTATGCTTAAAAAATCGAAAAAGTATAAGGACAATATTTGAAATTAGGTTCATGTTTTGCGCGAATTCTTTGTGTTTATGCTAGGTTGTGATTTACCGTTCCACCATCATGTAATGCAATCGCCTCCAACTTCCTGTCCTGCAATTCACCGACCCTGCAATTTACCGACCCGGCCCAAAGGAGAAGTGTGAACGTTCATAAGGCGGCCCTGGGCCGACTTCAAATACTAACTGTGAACGGAAAATTCATTTGAATCGGCCGTATTTAAGCCAGCCAAGGGCCGAACCTAGGCCGGCCTAATAAGTGTGATTGGGCTCTTATACAGGGTTTACAGAGACTACCACCACATGATAAAATAAAATACCGTGCTCAAGATCATAGGCAGTCAAACCACCAACCTTCATAAAAAAAAATTATTAGTTTATCACCACTCTCCCCCCTCCCCCCTCTCCTTTCAGCACTTTTGCTCTCCTTTCAGCACTTTTGGGGAAATATATTTTTATTTCAACCAGTCACTTTTCCATCATTTTTTCACTTGAAAAGCTCAGGATTTCTTGCAAATATGTTTACTGGTACAACAAAAACATATATTTAAAATTTGATTCTATTCTTATGACTTTATATAATGTGTCCCTAACCATCGATTTACTTTACTACCATCGGTAAAATAGGGGCGGGGTTAGCAAAAAAAAAAAAAAACCTCCCTCCCGCATTAGTTTTTTTTATGGGGCTACATATAAAACAGCAAGTTATATCTTAGATACATTAGCCTTTGATTCTAATATTTATATTCATTGCGGATGGAAAATGTCTTTAGTCTATCACATTTCATTACAGACTCTCATTAATCTGTTCTCATCTATGTCTCCCTAATAGACAACCAGCAAAATAATTTATCTTTATGCCTTGCATGTTATTACTAGGCTTCATAACACGACAAAATGAGGTACTGAAATTAGCTTGTGCCTTATCAGAGTATAGACATAATTATGATTTATAAGGTACATGTTGTCTTTGTAGTTACATCTTGATTCTTATACAATATTTCTTTCTGGACGTGATCTTTAAAAAATATCTTTTATCTAGTTACACCAAGGCCAAATATAAAAAAACACACACTTTCAATTAAGGGGGAATTTTAAGACAACCGGAGGAAAATTATTTTTTCATTTTGTTTTTTTTAATGAAAAAATCTCGGCCTTAGATCTAGTCAGACATGGATATTCATTAGGGATTTTCTTTGTATAGGTTTAGTGGCTTAAGAAAGAAAAGGCATCTTTTCCTCCAAACATACAGTAAATGATGTTTTATATGGCCTAAAATGTTTTTCACTTGTAATTTCAGCTTTCTAGTTAATTGATTTCAGGGAACACTTCATTAAAGAAAAAAAATCATATTCTTTGAAAACACACACAAAAAGTACAAATGGGCTATCATGCTTAGCACTGACTCCAATCCCAGCATGCCTGCAGAACTATTGCCATGGTGATTATAAACTGCTATTATACATGGCCTTCATAAAGGAAAGGTTTGAGGCAAAACAGCTGATTTAATGAGTTTATTAAAACAGGAAAATTCGGTAAACGGCACTATTATGCTATTGATAGAATGCAAGAAAAAAATGCTTCCAGGCTCACAGTGAGCCAGCTATTATAGTAATTCAGTCTACACCTAATCATCAAGGAAAAAAACATCAACAATTAAGCATTATGTCTAAATAAACTTGACATGACAAAGAGAATAATAGTAGAAATTAATTATCTTAAAGGATACGTACAACCTGTGGTTAAAACAGGCAACATTTAAAAAGATCTAGGAAGTAATTAACTTCTATAAAGTTTAGAAAGATTGAAACAATTAAGTCTATACATTTTAAAATCCTTAAATTTATTACTAGCTACTGAAGGTTTATGCAAAAAAAAAAATTATGCAATTAACTTTTAAGAAAATTATTTTCCCCTTCAAAAAATGTGCTATTAATTTAATATTCAATAAATGTGGTGTACATTCTATAATATTCATAGCTTTAATAGTAAGAATAAAACTAAAATGAATAACTGTTTTGTTCATGTAGGTCAAACATACACTTACTTTCAACACTGGAGAAAATTTACCTTGATCTAAGCAACTCCCTGATCTAAGTATAAACCGCATAAGGTTCAAAGATACTATCTACGGTTATTATCTATATTCAACCAGACTCGGTCAAAAAACAACACTTGGTCCCCAGAGAAAACAAACACCGCATATGATGTTCCTAATTTAACAAGGCAATGACCTTTCATCTAATGCATTAAACTAAATCTGCGAAGGATACTGTAACTACAACACAGAATCCCAATAATACAAATGGCTAAAATAATGGCGGATTTTCCATACTACATTAGGTTATTTTTTTCTGTAGTAGTTTTAGTAGGCCTATATATTACAGTTTATCACTCTGTGGGGACTAATACTGAAATGAGTTATGATTAAAACCATGCTACATTACAAGCAGTCCATATTCACTGATTCTTCCTGAGCCTCCTTTAATTAGAGTTATTATATTCATGTGAAATTTAATTGATAGAACAAAGTAGAGTAAACTGGATTATGATGAATGCACTGAGAAAAATTAGATAGGAAGCAAAGTCAATAATTAGGATGCGTAGTGTATTTGATGAGTAAATGATTATTTTGTAGAGGGACAAAATTGAGAAAAAAATTTTTATTATCCGTCATCAAATCAAATTTCAATGATATGATGAGTTCATCTACAAATTGTATTAAAAGAATCAATCAAAATATTTTAGATTGCTCCCAGGATCAAATGCTAATTAACGTTATGATGAACTGATATACAAGTTGTACATCTGATTATTTGATGAACCAATTAATCATTCTAGCATGCTATTGTGCCAAATATGATATGGCTATTAATATAGTCTAGACTCAATACCTGCAAATTTACTAAGTGGTATGGTACTATATTGACCAACAATGTCACTAAAAGGGAGACCAACTAAATAATAAGTTGGAATCTTATCATCTGTTTGACTATTGATGGAGACAAACACTCTCAAATAACTTGTTATCATCTGTGTAGAGTATACTCTCATAACCAGGGTACACATACAGGCTTGCATACACAACAGGTTGTAGAGCCAGGCTGTGATTCAGTGACAATCGGAACACAAGGTTTGAGTCTACAAATCACAACACCTGGCGTTTGTCATCCTCATGTAAATATCAAACGGAAGACTAAACACACAAAATGGGATGTTGCCATGACAACATCACTCTCAACAAACACAGACACAAGGGAGAGAGGTGTCTTGGGAGGAACAGTAGCGCCAGCTGATACTCCTTTATTATAAGCTCATAAAAAAGATGGAATTTGCATTTCCAAACAAAAGAGAGAGTTTAAAATCACATTATGTTGTCCTTTGAATGTCATCCACTGACCTTCTGCAAATCAAATTTTTGGCATTTCATACTCATGAACAAATTTATAGTAGCGAATAATAAGAAATGACATTTAACTCTTAGTACGTGATCAATCCATGCTTCTGATAACTATTTTGGTGTTTGAAGTATAATACTTAATATTAATCCATCAAATTTGACAAAAAGGATGTGAAAAAAATATGAAGTAATATAATCAATAACACCTACATTATCAGACCTCAGCCCCAACCACATAGGTCATATTTGATCGTCCTAATCTTCAGGGTTGGGATGGTAAGAAGTACATTAATGTAAACATACTTCTGGACTACAATCACACACAATGCTATCAACTTTATTAACTCACCTGATCTGATAAGGCCATTACGTGCATGTTTTTCGTTGTGTTTATGTGTAGCACATTAAATTCATTCTCTCCGCATAAGTCATACGCAATGTTCGTGAACGACGTGCTACCTGTCTTAGGTACACGATTATATATAACAACTAAGTCTCTGGTATCAAAAAACTTTTGGTTACTTTCTTTGCCAGCTGACGGCCGGAGCCCTTCAACAAAACTGTCTTTGTTGGTTCTTTTTAAAGTTCTTCTTTTCACCATATTAAACTCTCCATTTCTTTCCATTTTTCCAACTTTATTTTCTGTTAAAAACAAAGAGATATAAGTAAGAAATTTAGTTTACATATAAAAACTATTTTCTGTTACAGATACAAACTATAGTGGTAGTTATAACGCAACAGCTGAAAAGTAAAATACTGCATTTGAAAAACATGTTTTATTGACAATGTAAAATTAATTCTTCTTAAATAATTATTGAGATATTAGAAGCTTTCCCATTCGAAATAAGCAACTAGGTAAGACTATTCTTCATAATTATTTAAAACAATGTACTTTTTTAAAAACAATATTGAAGCATTGTTATATATAGATACATTAAATTGAATTTAAAGTAAAGAGTAAAAGTCTTTTAAATTATTAATATTCGATACCACTTATACAGTAATTTACTTAGAGAACAGGCAGAGATGCTTTTAAACATCGGCGCCATGTACAATACAGTACTCTTTGGAGGGTTTGAGATTGTCATCCTATGTGTAGCATACTGGGTAATTCACCATTAGAGGTATTCCCATATTAAAACCAGTTCACGTAAAATCAAGTTCACACCACCCTTTATGAATGCAAATACGATTAATTTTCCTTTCCTTTGTGTTTTTAATCAGCAACGATGTCTGCCAATTTTTATTTTCACTTAAAATTCATGGAAATGTGAACTGTCTACAACCATTATGTTTTGGCACATCATTCAATAGCATACCTTACATTTTGTTGACATTACAAGGATATCATTCAGGTAGTAAAAGCAGCCACCGTAGGTGTGTAATAAGCCCACTCCTTAATGGACAAGTGCATTATGTGTGCTCACACTCACTGTCAGACTAATCAAATCCGCATTATTATATTCATATAACTGGTGTCATCATTATCAAACTGTTGCTTTCATTGAGATTTTATACTATGTTGGCTTATATATTAGTATTAAATACATGACAAATACTTAATACGCATAAATTCTCTTTAATAATAATAATTAATAATAAATTTTATTTTATTAAACATGGAGACACTTGGGTGTTTTTCATCAAGGCCATACATGATAAGAGGAAACAAAATTATTGAAAACAAAATAATAACGAAAACAACAAAAACATAGCATCTAACTACAGTACCAGCGAAACTATCCCCTGCCCGACACAAACCCGGTATTTCTAAGTTTCGGGGAGAACAACGAATAAGTAGACTTTTTCTGATCTGTCATTGGATTTAGACATGTATTAATAGTTTTGTATAAAGTAAAACTGTTTTTTATGTAATTAAAACATCTTTTAAATACATTTTCAAAATTGTTACTATGTGTACTATGTATATTATAAGTTACTGCCACCCAAACATTGAGAAAACCTCCGAAAAATGAGTTTTAAATTTCTCATTGAAAATCAGAATTACATCAGTCACCTTCCAATACATCACAGATCGAAAATGATGATTAAGATCATTACTGACAAACCTCTGCATGTGTAACTTATATTTGTTTATAATGTGTATCTGGGAGGAGTAATTACCTGAACAACAGTGCTTTGGAATGTACTTCCTAGTAAAGCAGTATCATGTTCATCTATTAACACTTTCAAATCAAGGCTCAATGAGGCATGGTCCAACCATCCACTAAAGTTTGCACCATACACTAATAGTGACTTCATTTTACAAGAGGGGCTTTTAAGCAATGAGTGCTTCGCCTCGGTCCTGTAGTAGTTACGAGAAACCAGTAAACCACTTTTGAACTGACCTGAATTACCGCTATATGAGCAACCGATAAAATATTTTGATATGCAAACTCACATCGAAATACAGTAGTATTTGGCAGTAGCCGCTATTACTTGGGGATTCCACACTAGTCACTTAGTGCAAGCTCGGTAGACAAGTGGTTATGGTGCCAGGCTAGTTATCTAGCAGTCGTGGGTTTGATTCTTATCTGATTCAATTGCAAATTTTTTTTTTTGCAAGTATTTGGGAACGTACGAGTATTCGATATGATAACATGCCAGGTAGGACAAAACACACTCCTATGATATTTTCCTGAATCAAACTCACATCGAAATAATTTTTGTATAACTGAATTTGGTCGCGCATGCTCAATAGTGAGCTATCTTAACACTTTGAGTGGTGCAGCAAAGATACAATTAACAAGTCAATGCATAAAGTATATAATTATGCGGAACATTACATTATATTTATAAAGAAATTTACTAGTAAAATCTTGCTTACGCATATTGTATGACTATCATAAGTGACACGTTAAACATTAAATCACTGTATCACTGTATTTTGTTGCAACAAGAAAAATATTTAAAGTCAAAGCAACTGTTAACAAGTCTAACATCAAGTTACTAGCGCTAGGTAAGCCAAAATTACAGTATCATCATTAATTTATATCAAAATTATACTACAAATTATAGCCATGACATTCTAAAATTGAGATGTGTAATTTATTCATACCTCCTTAAAAAAAACTTATTAAAAGTTAAATGAATAATTGATATGAAATTATCAAGTATATAATTATAAATAATTGATAAGAAATGTGTAAATGGTAATTAACACAAGAATTGTCTCATGTGTTATCACAAACTTACTTTCAAAGTGGGAGGGGGAACAAGGCATGGTGGCTGTCCTTACCTCCTCGTTAAAATTTCCAAGATACTTGACTTGGAACATAATTGAGATAATTCTATATTCCATTTAATAGGAATATCTTTATTACTCATCATTATTATCATGAGTGATACAATTCAATAGATTTGGTACTGTACAAAGCCATGAAATGGCAATTATCTGCTTACATAGACAACAATAACAATAATCACAAGAGCCTGACATATAGAATGCAATAATACGCATGATGATAATATCAATAATTTAGTAGATGTTGGTTGAGTTACTTTGGTAATGGAATGAGTCTGTCAGCTTGTCACCCTATTGTAGGGTCACCCTATTGTAGGTCCACCCAGTATTACATAAATAACAATATGGTATTATACCATTGTTCTGTTATTATAGTTATAACCCAAAAAAAATTGTTTGTGCTTGATTTTGAAAAAAAAAAATGTAAGGAAGAAGCAGGTGGATAAAGATTCCACTGAAAATATCATCCTGATCTACTGCAAATGTACAAATTAATAGCAAGTTGGAAGTAAAAAAGTAATACCTTGCCTAACTGTTACAAGGAAACTCCACTCGGGGGAAAATAAAACATTCACACTTTAGTATGTAACACATACTAAAGTGTGTGTTACATACTAAAATGTGTAACACATCAGGGAAAAAAGTGAAATCAATCATCCTTGTCAATGGTATTACCATAGTTCCTCTAGTATAAGCCCATCCCCCTTGAACACAAACTGGTTCGATTTTGCAAGGTGGGATTATACCCTGGGAATCCACTTTTTTAGTCAAAAGGTATATTTTTCATCAGATTCACTGTATGTCTAATATAAGGCCAATATTTTATATTTTTTAAGAGTATTTGTAAAAGTCAGCTACTCAATCAAATCATACCCTGGAAAAGACTGGATAATATTGGGCGTAAAGTACATTATGGGGGTAAGCTTATTTATCCAAGGTAGGCTTATACCCGAGCATTAACAAAAAAATAATAGTGAAATCAGTATAACAAGCAAAGATTCCTATTAAAAAATTTCTATGTAAATTGACTCGTAGTCCCTATAGAAAATCTAGTGATTATATTTGCCATCTATTATTTTAAAAAGTGTAAAAACGAATCCATATTTAGACAACTTGGGAGTTATTGAATGTGTGGTATACATTTATAAATATAAATCAATTTGTTTATTATCCTCAATAGAACTAAAATAACATGTACTTAGGAAGTGTTGTAATATGTTTTCATGTATTTATCCATCAGTGGGGGTGAGTTACCACAGCAGTAAGAAATTAATATTTGCTGCAAGATGGACCTTAATGCTATTGGTAATTTCCTTTTCAACAAAAGACCTTTTACTTTTACATACAATACCCATACTGTATATCAATCAACTTTACATACTGCATACATCAGTCACTACTTACTTGCATACATTATAAAAACAGTTACTGTAGTAATTTTAATTGACTTACTTTGGTACAATACACACATATAAATAATTTAGCAACATGCAGCCCACGAATTTCACGCCGGCAATGGGCAATTGCTGACCATATTGCCGAGCCAGAATTGACATGTCGACAAGGACGCGAAGCCACGCCCATAAAGTCAAGAAAACCTTAGACAATGGCGGCTAGACTTACCAAGTTGGCGAACATTTTCTTTGCTATCAACCTTCTTTAAGAAAGAGAATTCAGGGAAAGGTGGTATGCAAATGAATTATATATTCATAGTGTTAATCTATTTCATGGAACATGCAGGGAAATTGTTGTAAAAGCCTCTGTATTTCGCTTCCAAAGGAAGAGGGAAAAGCCACATTCAGTCAACCTCGTTGTCAGCACTGATGCGCACTCCTCGTGTACTATAACCAAGCACAGACATCTAGGCCTAGGTTCACGTATGTTTCACGTTGACAATCAGTTGTCTAAGGAAATTTAAATGTTTCGAGAAAAACTTTTTAATCATGTGACTAAAAGACGCTCGCTAATTAGTCGGTTTATCTGTCAATCAAATCTCGTCGAGATGTTACTTGCTGCAGGTCGGCAATTTTTTGCCGACCTAGGCCTAGATTTCTTTGCTTCAAAAACTGCTTTGAAAGTCAAAACTTTGACTGAAACAGGTACGTCGTCAAACCAAGGAAATTGGTTGTTTGTAAAAAAAGATTTGTTTGTACAATAATTATTTTTAATAGGTATACAGTAAGTACGATGTGTGTACAATCGTCTTGTCTTTCTCGCCTAGCAAGGCCTAGCCGTTTCGTAGGCTAGACAGGAATGACGCTAGCAAACCAAGGTCTAAAACATCGCCCAATTGAAGCCATGTGGGCTGCGTAGATTGTAATGCTTATCTAAATCTATTATTTGTCTTCATTTTATAGTACAGTATTACCATATTTAAAATGTTGTTTATTATCTAAAAACAACCAAATTCAACATATTGTAGGCCTAATCCTACCATCCGTTTAAGCGCAAACACGATCGCATTGTGACTTCACTAACTGTACCGTCATACCATTCCTTCACCAGCAATATATTGAGTTAATAGAGAAATTAACAAAATCACAATCTGTAGTTGACGATGTAAAGTCGAGCTTTCGGAAAACATCATAGTTTACACTATATGGGCCTAGGTAATAAAAAATTGCAGAGACTGCCAACCTCTGAGAATTTAAAGTCGGCAAATTTTTGCCGACCTAATTTTTTCCAAATTTCATGGTCTGAACATGCACTTACTCTACATACTAATAACACCAACAGACAATTAATACATGATAATGGAAATTTCAAAGATACATTTCTCAATTTGTATAATTTTCATTCCAAAAAGCTCCTATTGAATGGGATACACAGGCATGCCTGAGTGGAGAATTTTGCATGAATTGTTTTGCAGGTAGGCTTTGGTACATGAAAATGCTACGTCTACTACAGTACTATGGTGGCGAATTCACACATACAGAAACTACTATTCAATGATGCAAGATTAACTACAGAATTTTTCTTCAGAATCAAAAAACCTAACACCAGATATTAGCATGCTAATAAAAAAATCATTGATATGAAGATCAATAATTAGGAACAGAGCAAGGTAAAATATTAAAATCCATACATAAGTATGAACCTGGAACTATCCACAGATCACTATATAATCACTGCTCTACGGCCAGCGGCTGTTTAATGACTTGAAAATAGCAATTTATCATATACAATGCTGTGCATTTCCCACGAGGCAGCTCAGATTCTATCAAACTCACGGTAAGCTGTGAAGAGCTTCACGTCAAACACTAGTGGTATGAAGACTGCACAAATCTACACATTATCACAATTTTGCTTCTGTTGCAGTTCGACATTACTTTGATTTTCAGTCATTTTAAATTAACATACTTATGTCATCAACTGGGAAAATGGCTTGATTGTAGCTTAGCAATGATTCAAAGCTGAAGAGTGTGTTTATCTGAACATTGAGGCTTATCTGAGCATTAATCACAGAGGATATATAATATGCTGGTGATGTAAACATGTAAATGCTAATAAGGAATTCAAATTCGCAAAAGCCTTTGGAAGAATCTTAATCTTATATCTCAGCCCATTAGATCCCGAAGCTCTGTGCCTTAGCGAAACGTGACAATGGATGTCCCACTTAAGTGATATTGTCAACACATTTATACAATAAGACATAAGTATATTGCTTTAGGTGATGGATAAGAATAACACAAATATAATGAAATATCAGATCTAGATTTGGTGAAAATACGCTTTGGGAATTAAAACCAATAATTTTTAATGTAATTAAGGTATGAAAATGTAATAAATGTATTTTATAATATATGTAAAACATTTATGACACAAACTACGCAAAATTCAGATGTTTATAAGACTTAATTCTGAACTGTACATTACTTGGAAAGTTCTTTAAAAAAATTTGAAATTTTAAAATTTTGATATTAATTTAATTTTATAGGTCAAAAAGTTTTCTTAAGCCAAAATCTGGAAAAAATTGGGTCTACTGTAAAATAAAATTCATAACTTTCTGTGATCCTTTGTTTGAACATTTTAATGTTTAAAATAGAGTATTACAGATTTTCCCAAAAATATCAAGTAATATGAATACAATTAATACATTAACTGTAATTATATACATGTTTGTATCTTCCTATAAACATTGTTCTTACATTTACATTGAGTAATTTATGTAGTGCTGACACAAAGACTATCTATCAGCATTTATACAGTAGTTAATATTAGAAGATTGTCATGGGTTCAAAACTGATCTGAGAAGCGTCTATCACGCAAGATGTGAAGATGAATCTTTGTAGGTTTGTTGCGAGACAGTAAAGAAAATGCCAAATTGATGTCAAACGTGTGCTTACTCATCATATACTTCAAAGACGCTTATTTTTATTTCCCTCCACGTAATTGATGATTTTCCATGCAATTTTTCTTTCCCATCTTGATGAAACTGAAGACTAACAGTTAAATATTTAGCACATCAATAAAACAGTTTTGAAGTCTGAAGCTAATTTTGACGACAGGCAAGTTGACCTGCAGTTTGTAGCTTATTTTTAAAAGGTTATTCATACTGTAGAATATATTGCCATTCTTTTTCATTATAACAAGATGGGAAGCCATGGAACTGGAAGCATGTTACTATGTGTATACATTTAATGTATTTTAATATAATAACATTGGTGTAAATGAATCTCTCCGCATAGCCCCAGCTAATTGGGTGCTGTTGTAATGTTTGACAAAATTAAGGCCTATGTACAATATGTAACATGTGTGTTAATGGGACTTGTGTGCATTCCTGGTCCTTTTCTGATTGGTCAGGTCCATTGTTCTGGAAGGAAAGACAAAAGTGTCTACCAACATAAAGCAAATTGTTTACAAATTAAAATTATCAATTTTTTTTTTTAAATTATCAACAATAGGAGTCAATTTATGTTCGGAAACTAAAAGTATAAAAAAATAAAGAAACTGAACTTGCAATATTTGATATTGAAATTATTTTAATTTTCTCTTAAAATCAATTTTAAATTATGGTTTTTAAAATTCAAAATATATTGAATCTTGAATTTTCAAAAACATTTTCTATAGTTCTTTTCTTATATATTTTATAGTTTCTGAAATCCTGCAACAAAAGCAAGAACAGTAACTGATGATGATGATAATATAATAGCATGTATGCAAGTCTATCAGCCTAAATTATATGCATATGGCTGCAAAGGCATGCATCTTACTCAAGAAATGTGATTCTAAAGTCGTATGCATTTGATTAGTGTAATTTTGAATTGAAAGAATTGATTATTCACAAATTCGGGTTAATTTACGGACACGTTTCTGATGGCAAACCGCCAAAAACTGTACAGCCTTCCATGCGTAGCTCTCCACTTTCTCCATGTAATCTCTATGACAGAAATAAATAATGACATCAACAAAATTATGAAATCCACAGAAAGTCAATGGACATGAATTGGGTAAGAACTAGCCTACTTAATGTTCTCCGCCTTGCTATAAATGCCTTCACGTCGAGCACAATGTCATCAGGGCATGTCACTTCCTATATAAAATATCAATTCAAACCCAAGAACCCTTTTAATGTGAAAACCTCACCTGTATTCTATGCATGTTCACTCATATTAAAATGAACTGTATATCAAATACTGCCTATTCATCTACTGTAATAATACAGCATTTTATATTTGCATTTATTTATTACCTTGGAATATTAAGAAGCAAAAGAAGACTTATTAATAGTAATATCAACATTTTTATAACTTTTTCAATCATATTTGAAATTCATAAGGATATATTTTTTAGCTAATAATTGATTCAGGTAGTCATTTTCCAAGTCTATTGTAGTTATAACAAAGGTTTGATCACTTAAAGTGAGTTTTGGTAAATAAGATTTCTACAGTTTATATTTAAATAGTACTTAATTTATTTTTTATTCACTTTGCAGTCAGTGCCCCTTGCTCCATTACTAAAATGGATATTTGAATCCCAGTTCGCCCCTCCTAACCTCACATTCAGTAGTTTATTGGGTTTTGCTATGTAATGATCTAACAAAAATGCTTAAAATCATTATTCAGGTAAAATTAGCTGTTGGTTATTACCTTCATTTCCAAAGGCAACCAATGTATCATCATACTTAAATACTGCGAAAATTCATTTACAAATGAGAATAGGGGCCCTTTCGAGCGAAAAAATATCTGTGCGATTTACCAGTTAATTTACCGGTACACACTTTCTTAAACTGTTTGGACACTAGCCTAATTACCTTACCATCTGGATTATCCACAACAATTTTGACCACCAAATTACTGGGTAGAATACTGTGTATGGAATGACAATGGAGCCGGAGGTGACGATAAATCAACCTTAATTGTTTCAATAAATAATAATAATAATAATGATGGCATCTTGTAAGGTGCACGTATCCATCTCAGAGAGCTGTTTGCGGTGCCATTTCCACTTGCAAAGAGAAACAGCCTTTTCTGCGTTTCATTTATTATATTTATAAAAGTTAATTCATTTTATATAAATTTTTCTAAATGTTCTGTCTACAGTTCAGCGCACAAAATTCAATAAGGCTATGGCCCAAGCCTGGTTGCAGGTCTTTTCGCCTCCTCCCATGCACGATGAGATCGAAGTTGGATTGAACAGCCAATTCATCAGCATAACATCACATCATTGGGGCCATAAAGGTGGCTGGTAGCATAGCTACATGTTGGATTGGTAAATTTTGGAGAAATAATGTTGAATAAACTAGCCTAGTACAGATTTTAAAGCAGCGTTTATAAGTAGTTGAGCTCAATTATCATTCTCGAGTGCCATGCTGTGGATACATAGACCGTTATAGCAGCAGTAGAAAGAAAACAAAGAATGGGTTGACCAGGGATAAGTTGAAATTTTTCCTGGAGTAGTTTCGTTACACGGTATTAATGTGAGCTAAGACTTGCTCGAACACTCACTAAGTGCTTGGCGCGATTAAGAGGTGAAATAAACGGAATACTGTCGGCGTTTTTCGCTCGAGCGGGCCCTAGGTAAAGTAGGTATAGCATTAAGATGAGTACTGCTGTATTGTGGAGTTGAAATGACGTGGGACTTTATTGGAGATGTAAAAAAAAGAAAAACTACTAAAATAATACTCTTTATTTATTTATTTCTATAATTAGAGCCAGTAACAAAAAAAAAACTCCTTAGTAAAAAAAAAATTTTTTTTAAATTATACATTACCGTCAAAATCAAATCAAAATCAATTCTAATTCTACTTTTAGGAAAATACTATATAATAAAGACAAGTTTATTACAACATATGTCAAGATGTACAGAGGAGAAAGTAAAAGTCGAAACAATATTAAATAGTGTAAAATGAATATTTATAAATTATATAGGCCTATAAAAAAGCAATAGCAGAAAAACACATAATAAAAAATATAATAAAAAATATAAAGTATAATAGCATTATTAATAACTACCAAATAAAGATCATTCAACTCTGCTCACTCGGGCGACAAAATTACTTATAGGAAGTTTACAGAAAAGTTGCCATTAGCAAAATTTAAATTACTTTATTAAAAAGTATACAAGTTATGTGCAATTATACCTTAATTATTGTAATGAACAGAACATGCTCATACTGATAGCGATACTGTACACAATTTCATACTTATGTCCATTGTACAAGCTTATAATTATGATCTATGAAATATTTACTGTGATCATTACTTAAAAGTCACTCACTGATAGAAAATAACTACTGTACCTACGTTCATATTACCATCCTTAAATCGCCTATGCCATAATTAAGATCTAATTTTAGCTAAATAATCATGTACAAATTTGGCAAACAAATGTAATAAAAGGTGGGTTTTTATCAGTTTGTACTGTAAGACAACCAACACTGTTGCTTAAACTGTATTGTATTACAAATGGATCAATTCAAGTATTTTCCATATATCAGATACAATTATGCAATATTAATAACAAAAATGAACTCAATATGCAAAAAAAAAAACAAAAAAAAAACTTTTTTACCAGAATGACTACTGTAGAAAAAGGAGTGTGCATTGCTCTTTATTTCTACAGTATTAGTATTAATAATGCAGTTATACTGTTGTTATATACTTTTATTACACTTGTTTATTACTATGTTTGTCCTTCTATTGTCTTTTTATAGGCCTATAAAATATATAAATTTTCTTTTCAAATTAATTAATATTATATTGATTTTTATTTAATGCTTTGTTGAATATTTTTCTTATAAATGTTAATGAATACTGTAACAACCGTGCCATGTTAAGAAATGACTTAGAATATTAAAGCTAATGTGAACATGACAAAAATAAACAGGTTTAACTTGGGGCGTATCTATGAGTTTTGGGCTGGGGGCTATATGATTATGTGAGGGGTTACTAGCTCGGAAAATAAGGTACTTTTTAACTACTTGAACATGATTTTTTTGCTTTCAACATTTTCTATGGAGTAATCTTTTTTGGGGGCCTCCCTCTCCCCCCACCAATGCACCCCCTAGATACGCCACTGGTTAACACAATTGCTGCCATGCAGTATCAAAAAATTTTCCCCTTCTGCTAAGACAGGTTTTAAGGAGAATCATGTACCTTACCTTCCTAAGCTGATATTATTGTGCAGTTGTCGCAGCATCATAAATTACAATACAATTTGTGTTAGAAGATTGATTTTCTTATGTTCCTGGAAAACGTGGTATAAAATTCAAATTGAATGATACACAAGACATGAATTTTACACCACTGAAGTTTATAATTAAGATATACTATCTCATTAATATGTAATATTTTTCCATCTCACTGAATTCATCAAGTCCCTCACTGGCTTCACTATGTCAGTAACAGTATTAATTTAATACATATTCTGAAAGATATGAAGTGAATCAGATCACAAACACAATTAAGGTTTGACCAAAAAATGCTTGAATAATTTTACACTTAAGAACATGGCAGAGGTATCTTGATGGTTAAATTTATTATGAAGAAAACTGCTGTCATAGTTGGAAAAATCACACCTCTACACCATTGTTTGCTTTGACATTTGTTCTGTCATGTTTTGTTAGTGAAAATAATCGTATCCTTTTTTTTTCAAAAATGAACCAATGAACTTGGGATTTGAGCGTGAGCACCTAATTTTTAAGTCACAATCTGATTAATCTTACTCCCTGTCTATGAATACGAGTCAATAAAAGGTTGCATATAGAGTAGATTTAAATAGCAGTCTCAATTTGTAGTTCAAATAACCAGTATAGAATGGGTTTTCACACGTACAGGTGGATGAACCGCAAAATGTCGATGAGGATTCACACCTAAACCGCAATGAAATAACACAGGCAAGAGGCCTTCTTAACACCTCTGTACTACATTCAGCGTATCAATAACAAGGATTTATGGAACATTCTTATGTTAAAGTGAAAACTGTCACTGAAAACCACCTGTTCTCAGTGATAAAAATAATAATTATAATGAATTTAGATGAAAAGACTGCCCTTGTGTGATAATAGCCATCTTAAACGTCCTTAAGGCTTTCTCAATTAAATTTTACAATTCATAATGGATATGATAATAATCACATTACTATATCTGTTGTTTAAACACTGACTGCTCAAATCCAATACAAATCCTCAGCTTCAAATTAAAAATAATATTGTCTGTGAAAATACCTGCAAAAAACTGACAAGAAAAAAAAAATTCAATTCAAAAATTGAAATTGGTCATTTGAAATTATCGAAGAGTTTGTTGGTAAAGAAAATCTCATTCTAATTACAATATCAATTTGAAAATTAACATATACTTACAAATTTATTAAGATATTGTTTTTTAATTTTTTTAAAAGTTTTAATGTTACTACTGTATAGTCTCCTTCAAGGTTTGCAGAATTATGACCCTAAGGGCAGGACCTAGAAAGGGCCCGCTCTGGTCTAGTCTAGGGACGATGCCAGTGGTGATACAAGTCACTTACTTTGGGGTGGTGGTGGAATTGGTATAGAAGTGGCATATACAGGATTTCGAAAAGGAGGATGTTGAATATAAATATTACATCTAATGAACGCAACACATGGTGCAAAACTAGAGATGGTGCAAAACTAGAGATGGGGCATAACCTATGGCTATAACTACTTTACACCATAAACTGGCTATTGAATTTCTAAAGTAACTTACTATGCCATTTGAAACCCCTAGTTCAGGCACTGTGAAACCCCTAGTTACACCAATGTACAGTAGAACACAGATCACAAAGCTAAAAAAGACTTTTTCTCCTAATAATGTTTAATTTCTAATAATCATGGTAATGATACTTAAGGTGTGGTTCTCTTCAATTGACCTTATCTTAAAAACCCAATAGCTGATAAATATACTGTATATGATATAATTTAAAGTGCAAGTCAATAAGAAATGAATATTTTATGAGGTTAAATTGCAACTGTTTGATTAAATTTAATTCATTATAAATTCCATAAATTACCAAAAACAAGCCCTAAGGGTAAACTCATATTTAGTTAAATTGGATCAGCTTATGATTCTCTATGTTTTTGCATTTATAAACTTGTTATCATCATAAAAACGTGATTGTCTATCGATTAATTTCCTCCTGTCATTGTCCAAATAGAAAGCTTTCATTTGCTATAAATATGATGAATGAATTTGTTGGTAGAAGACCTTGTAAAAAGATAATACAATGAATAAATACATTCATTTTTCATTTAGTAATATTTATTCAAAAATTATACATTTTTTTATCGGTATTAAAATAACCCAAATTTTAATATTAATATAATTCTAAGCTACAGGAATTTTCCGGCTTTATTCTATACTGTGAAAACCCCAAGGAACAAAGCTTAGTTGTTTTAATTACTAACTTATATACTGTATTACTGTAGGCCTATTGAAAAAAAAAATATGGCTATTGTTACCGCAGTTTTAAACAAATTCCTAATTCTGATTGAATGTAAATGTAAATTTCCTAGAGGCTAGCTTATTGCCAAAGCAGAGTAGGTGAAGGTTTCATTGTAAACCGAACGCTCTAAAATAAAAATAATAAATAAATTTTCACGATTTTACATAATTAACAAATGTATTTTTTACAGGATCATATTCAGAATTAATATGTAATATACTTGTTCTTTTTTTATTGTAAATACAGTACCTATATTATAATAGTTTTAAATGTAATTAAATAATTGATTTATCAATTGACACTTCCACAAACTTCTGCTTTATTTACTATCAATGAGTAAAAGTGGCTGAGGCTGTCCTACCATACTGTAGTCTGCATGCATGAAAGCATCAAGAGTTTTATCTGCAATTTTCAGACCAGTGTTTATTTGTTTAATCCATGTATGTTCTAGTCGTTTTTGTTTCCTCTTCCCTTCCTGTGTTCTCTTAATGAGTGAAATTTTTGATTGTGTATCCTCGGATAATTTGGATAAGTATCTAGCAAATTGAGCCTTCATTTAATTGTCTGGGTCACCATGTCTTCCATGAGTTCAGATGCGGAAACTCAGAAATCAGCACAGGCTCCCGCATGCTTGTGAGAATACCAAATCCTTCTGGATCTCTTGTAAATTCAGAACACAGTATGTTTTTACTACTGCATTATTGTCCCTCTCAACCTACTCTCCCAGAACTGGCTACTCCAAATTTGGAATCCCTGAATAGTTTTCATATGCACTCATCCAAAAATGTTTTGGAGTAGCCATTTATGACATGGGTCACCATGTCTTCCATGAGTTCAGATGCGGAAACTCAGAAATCAGCACAGGCTCCCGCATGCTTGTGAAAATACCAAATCCTTCTGGATCTCTTGTAAATTCAGAACACAGTATGTTTTTACTACTGCATTATTGTCCCTCTCAACCTACTCTCCCAGAACTGGCTACTCCAAACTTGGAATCCCGGAATAGTTTTCATATGCACTCATCCAAAAATGTTTGCCTGTAGCTAAAGGGGATTTCCCTTTTCATATCAGTACAGTGGTCTAATGGTTATTATACCAGTTGTGGGTTTGATTGCCACAAAAATCAAGTATTTGGGCTAAGTATTCAGTATACTAATACATTAGTTTGGGCAAAACATCAATGCTATGAGTTTCCTTTCATATTGTATCTAAGGTGATTTCTTAATTCATATCAATTCCATGGATAATGGTAGCCTTATTCCAACAAAGGAGATCTGAACCTGTGTAACAATTACTTCATCCATTTGTTTAATTAATTATGGGACAAACCATGAAACGTCTTACACAAATGAAAGTCAACTATTTGACTTCACAATGTACTTTGAAAATCAAAACCATGACAAAACATGGTGCCTTAATTACTCCCAATGGGTAAATTACAAACAGTTCTTTGAACCTGCTTCTGTACTTTTTTAGGACTTAGTAAAATAAATAATACACTAACATATGGTAATAGGTATAATAAAAAAAAAATAGAAGCGATAGATAAATTCCCTAAACTCCCTATTATTATTAAAGAACATTATTATTGTTTTTGCAACGTTTGTCATTATTAATTTTCCTATGATTCTTCCACATAATGTAAACCAGCGAATTCACTTGATAATGACAAAAGAGATGCTAAAAAAACCTGAAAGAGAGAAGGTAGACATTATTTGGGATTTCAACAGGACTGAAATTAGCTGTTCAAAATATATTTTTGATGCCTGGAAATTTGTAAATTGGTCTACTCTTACTTTCATCATATTATATTTGAATAATCAAAAACCACTATATTTTGTTTTAATACATCTCTTCCTGGTGATGTCTACTAAAGAAAAGGACAATGGTATTCTTTTGATGTTTTTAGTAAGTTATATTTATTGCATTCTTTTTCATTGTACATGAAGATTCATTGATAATTCATATACATATATAATTCATATATATATATATATATATATATATATATATATATATATTTAAATTGTATAGTTCTCTCTTTAATTTATTTCTGTTGCCTCTTGTTTGTTTTATGGTATGCGTGATACCTATGTAGCTATTTTACTCTGAAATACTCTGGTATCCTTTGCAATAAAGTGGCTCAAAATGATAGGGGAACAGAATGTTAATTGCGGAGTTTCATAGGATTTAAACCCAGTTCGTTAAGGTCAGACCTTAAACGCCACCTACAGCTCCACTATAAATAGCTAAATTCCTGGGGGGTGTGATTATTCCATTTTCATTTTGTATACATTACATGCGCTTTACACTATTTTATTGGGTCATATAAATAATTCATGTTTCCTAGAGTACCTGATTAAAATGAGTGCCATCATTGCCATTGGCAATCCTCCAGTGCAAGTTAAGCTCCAGTTCACAGTCAATAGGCGAGAGTGTTACAACTAAAAATGGGGACTTTTTATGATTATTAATTATTATATTTTATAAAGTCAGTCATGATGTCATTATCTTCATTTGCACTAATTTTTATATCCCTGAGCAGGCACTACTTTGATAAGCCTATAGTGCCTGCTATTTTTGCTTCTTGTGTCAAAAAACCTCAAAGCTTCAGTTTTATATCACATTGAATATTTCGTTGCTAGGCCGGCCAAGCATTGAACTCACACAGCGAAACTAATAAAGCTTGCTGACTTTCCATCACATTTAATATCATATTGGGTTTGGTTTACAATCAGCCAAACATGTGAAAATATTAAGATAAAACATCAACCCTTTTTAAAAATTCTTTATAAAATCTAAAAAGCTAAAAAGATAAAATTGTATCTTTAATATTGCTCTTCTCTTTCAAAATGTGGAATGTTATTCAAAATTTAATCAACCATTAAAGTTAGGATTCATAATAAATGAAAGCATGGTTCAATTAAGTACATAACACTAACATAGTTACAAGCAATAAGTGAGCATATTAACCAACGGCTAATAACAGGTAAAATATGAGATCTGATATCAGTTGAACTGAGTTCACTCAACCAGAGAATAGTCTACAATACTATGTACCTTTTTAAGAGAATAAACCTGGACAAATACGTCATACATTTTTTTTCATAAATGGTAAAAATAAAGAATTGAGTAGTCGGAGTAGGAAGTGACCTACAAAATAAAGCGAGACAACCATGTTCTTAGAGGTCAGATGATGCAGCTAAACGATGTCACGAATTCAAAGAGTTCAACGGATGTGACAGCTTACCCACCAACACTTCAGAATGAGAAGCAGTGGCAGAAATAAAAACTGATGGCGGAGTGTTCATGCATTTCCACTACTGTATCATCATCGCATGTGTATTGCAGCAGATGCAGTTTCATGTCATTTTCAAAGCATACACGCAAGAATCTCTTCTCTTTTTGACATTCCTGCCACCAGCAGCGATTAGTTGAAAACGGTCGGTAGGTATGAAAATGATTTTGAGGAAACAGCAATATTAGTATAGATATAAATTGAATAGTAGTTTTCCATTAATTACTTCTTTCCAACTCTATTACAGTACAATTTCTATTCTCAGAATAAATTTTAATTGAATCCTGATAGTCGGTTTATTCAAGAATAAGTTTGAAGTTTCAAAATATCATCAATGTAGCTTTGCAGCCAAATTACCAATTATACATGAACAAACTTTACATTAGATAATCTACTCAGGTGAAAAAAAAATATCGACCTACAAAAAAGCAATTGAATAAGCATTCATATTTCTCGCCGAGTCGATAGTGCACAATGTTGATTCAATAATCTCAGCATTAAAAACCTATTGGTAATGTCTCGTGCATGAACCCAACAAAATCTAGTTCAAAATTACTGTTGTCTGTACAGTGTTGTTAATCAGACACAATAGTATAGTAGTCACCTCTGTATTATGGCTATTATATGCATTTTATAGTAAACCTAGTATTATTAGTATTGTTGTAAGTCTATCTTAAATAAGCCATCAAAAGCCTCAATTGAGTTTTTTTTTTGGATTTTTGGATTTTGGTCTACTGACAACTCTTTCGGAAGAAAGGTAATCCATGATCTATTCTACCTCTAGAAAAGATTTTCAGCTATTTTATACCTCATTATTGTTATACAGAAAATAGGAGCTGAAAATACCGTACTAGCAATTGTAGTCATACGTATTTAGTTAATTTATATGGAAAAGGTTTAAAGAGAAAAAAAATTGTATGAAAACCTTAAAGTGTAATTTAAGTGTTTGTTTGGATATTGAGATTGCGGAGAACCATGGTAGGAATCAAGGGCCTCAAAGGTGGCTTCACCCTCCCCAATAAAGCTAAATCTGAATGTGATTGGACCCAGTACAACTAATGTACTACTACAGTACAAGATCAGTGGTTATGCAAGGAAGGAAGCCCAGTGATTACGTAGGTTTACCAATGCAGGAATCATAACAATTAATGTACAGTATGCTATTTACACAGCCTGTGTCCTTCACCAAGTCAGTGTAATGACAATATTGCCACTTATGAGTACTATATAAGGAGGTAAAGGGCACAAATGTGTTGTAATGTGGAGTGAACTAGTCTACGATGAACTCATGCATGACAAGAAATATCCCTACAGGAGATGTAGAAGTTAAGCTAACAGCATATTTGTTTATGTATCCAGTGACCAGACTAATATGTTAATGCAAAGTGAATTAAAGTCTTCAATGGTGGAAGGTGTTTATTACTATCATTACTATACATCTAAGAAGCAAACACACCTTTTAATGACTAATGTTGGCTCAGTGCCTAGGTAATAAACTCTGAATTACTTTGACCAGGGGTTCTCAACTGGCAGCCTGCGGGCCATCTTCGGCCCATTAGTGCGTGTCATGTGACCCGCAAGAACAAGCCGAAAATAACATTTTCCGTTAATCAAAGCAAACATCAAAGAAATTATAACACGCCAACTTTCGGCCTCTCAGTTGCTTGCTTGTGTTTCAGGTCTAGCTGGCCTAGCGCACTATAGCAATGCGGCGCTTTGCTGCCTGTAGTATGTAGTTCCATATACAGCAAGTGTAACATTCTTAGGTCAAGATGCCCTGTATGAGCGTTACAGAAGGATGGCATATGTGGATGATTCATTCCCAGCGGCTTATTTTTTTTAAAACAATCCCTTATTTGGGAAGGGGGACACCCACCGCCACAACCCTCGCCCCTATGTTCTTTGCCGACATTTACAGTTTGTACTCAATTGAAGGATTCTATATTAAATGGTAAAGTTTTTACAGCAAAAATTTGTTTTGGAAAGCTTATTTGAATCTTGAAATTTGAACGGTTCAATGTTTAGGATTTTACAGATCTTTTTTAATAACACTACCAATAACTTTAATAACCAACCAAACCACACAATTAACCAAAGACATCCTGTGGTACATCCTGTAAATTATAAATCAAATACAGTATGAATGATATTTGAAACAGTAACTGAGGAGATAATCGGAGGGAAATAAATTCTCTTCTTCATCATCTTGTATACAGACATGTGGTTAATACTACACATTATCCATACCTTAAAAACGAACTGATAATGTAAATAACCTTGGCATTAGACAATAGCGGACAACGTGAATATAGAAAACAAAAGGGCAGGAAGTTATTGAAACTAGAGAAAAATAAAGAAAACTGGGTTACTGCTAATAAAAATAGGCTGTGATTCAGAAGTGTAGTTTTTACGACAAAAACAGTGCAGGTATGCTGTAGTACTGTATACACGCTATAGTAAAGGATAAAGAGAAAGAAATAAAAACAGTGCAGGTATACTCTATCGTTAGCGTATACAACCTGTAATAAAAGATAAAGAGAAAGGAATGTTTTAAATTCAGATTTTAAATGAACACATTCATCAATACAAGTTAAAATTTCTACAAATGAATAAAAACATCAAATAAATATTATACAAACAAAATTGAGTTCCTCTCTTTATACATTATTACTAGAAATTGCAAATTGCAAGTGAAGTGCTGCGAAGTACTGTACAACTGCATATAAATGTTCTTCGAACAGAATTATTTATGTGAGTCAAGTGAAAATAATGAATAATAAAAATATAACAAATAATATGAGACACGACCCATTGTCTATATTAGAACACTTCTCATTGGGTAACAAAGTCAAAATTTTTCATTTTTGTCAAAAAGTGTCCATAGTGGTGAATTATGGTTTAGGTTTTTTTTAATAAAGTTTCAAAAATTTCTATGTATGTGAAAAATGTAGTTGATTTTTATTTTGAAGACTGCATGGTCTTGGAAAGTGTACATTTTTTTATGGGGAAAGTTTCCAAGGGTGGGTTTTCTAGGGGCGAGTTGACTGCCAAAGAGTGTTGCCAAAGTGCGAGACATCGCAAGTGTGAGCCAGCGAGACATGACGTCACGACAATAGATACGAGACGTTACTCGAGTTGTGCGAGGTATCGGCTGAGATTTGTGGAGTACTTTTCAAAAAACAACTATAGGTCTAATAATGAATTATTGTGATGTTAAATAGACAATGTTAGCTATCAAGGAGCGATGTTTTTCATTGGGACCTTCGTCCCTTCAAGGCTAGGCCTATACCATCCTAGCTAGTCTAGGCCTAGAGTAGGATAAGGCTAGCGCGACATGCGGATGTTGGTACGTGTTGGTTAGTCTACAAACGTCGCCTAAAGTAATTGATTTTACCCGGAAGAACGAAAGAAGGAAACTCCGCTTTTCAGTCGTCTTAGGCCTTTGTTTTTTGACAAACAATGACCTTTCAGAGGTCAAATTGCTGTCAAGAATATGAATTGGCTGCTTCGCAGCAATAACAAGGACTATACCATGTACATTTGAAAAGAAATATTAAATTCCTTTTCATTCAAACTAAGAATATACAGCATTTATAAGTAGGACCATACAGGTTAGAAATATACTAAAGATGAATAATTCTTACACTTTAAATTTATCTCTTACTAATTAAAGATGAAATGTAACGTTCAGAAAAGCAAGTCTGCCTAGTTTTTTCGTGGCAATCCTTAATAGCAAATCATACAGTTATAATGTATCTATTTCAAAGCCAAAACTAGCAGTGCAGTATTAGAGGTAATTGATGCTGAATATAACTATAACATTCTAAACATAGTTATCCACGATCAGTGAACCATGTTTCTAATAGCAGACTAAATTACTGTCTGCTACTACTGAGCATGGACAATGCACTCATAAGTATGTCGCATGCCAATATACAAAAAATTGTCATTATTTCATGATATTAATACTAGTGAAAGCTATACTCATATTATTAGAACTTGTAATTATGTTGAATCAAGGTTGAACGTACAGTATTACTCGAGGCTCAAGAATATCCCTATTTGGCGTGTTTGATTTATTTCACAACTTTCAAAGTTGTGTTTTTCATCAACAGGGAGCTTTTGCTTGCAAGACACGGAGTGACGTACAACATATGACGTCACTAAAAAGTCATCTGCACATGCGATAACGTTAAGTTCTCGTCGCGTGGGTTCTAGGACGGAATTCCACCAAATTTACAGTATGTTGTCCAGAGAACATAAGATGGTCAGGCATGAGTGAATCCGTTCTAGCGCCACATCGTCGCACAAATCGAAAGCTCACTACCAATCTTTGAAAAGCCAATGTTCAATTACTTGAACTTTATTGCTTGAAAGTGGTAGGTGAAACACCCAGAACATCCTGAATACAGTAAATCCGAACATTATTGTACACAATCAGTATCAGTACCTCAATAGTCCAATAATAGATATGACTCAGACTGTGTAAGCATTGTGGCACCTCTGAAGGAAAACAATATTTTTAATGGGCATATCATCTATATAAAAAAAAAGATATTTTTTTTATTTGGCCTAATTCTGAAGATTTATTGTTGTTGTATTGTAACTAGTGATTATTACTGATGATGATATTCATTCTGGGTTTATTTAAACTATTGATGCCCTGCCTTGTTGGGGATTTGCCAAATGTAGAACTGTTGAGCACCAAATAGAAGCAGGTACTGTAGTAGTATTCACAATTAACCATTAACTTACTAATAGGCCTATAATGTGACAAGAACCATAGATTAGCTTTACAGACCTATGAAGACATACCCCTTAAATGAAAGTTCCCTTATTAACATTTTTATAGGACTTATAATACAGTTATTAAGCCTGCATTTTCATATACTAACACATAAAACACTTTTTCAGTAGCACATTAAATATTACAAAGGCTATTAATTAAACTGAGAAATGAATTATTCTAAATTCTGGAAATGACAACTGTTTGAACTTAGCAACAATACACCTTTCATGGATGTTCATAGGGTAAATATTAAAATATTAAGGTTTAATCACTCTTTGTGATCTTAGAACATCTGGTACATATAATGTACTGCTATTCAATTAAAACCTTGAATTTATCTTGAGTACAAATGGATGTCTTCCACGTTTAATATCTTTCTCATTATTGTTATCAGTCTATTGCAGGTCAATGAACCACTCACATAGTTATTTTTTTTATGTACAGTATTACCATGTTATCTGATCTGCAGTGCAACTGAATTAACAATACAGCATACTTTAATTTTATATGGTTTAATGTACACAAATACTGTGAATATACAGTAGTACTGCATTACAATCTATATCACTTGCTTTATCTTGTCAATTGCTAGAATATTTGTAAGTACAGTACTGTAGTACTATACTGTACAGCATTTATTCAAAGAATCAAATACAGTTTTTATTGGATTTGGAACATAAGAGTCTAAATATTAGGAACTCAAGAGTCAAATGTCACTGACCTATAAAACACCAGAAGTTCTTTTTTTTTTTTTACCATGAACGAGGCTTTTAATTTATTTTTCAAAAGGCTGCTTTTCAAGGATTACTTAATATATTTAATATAATAACTTGAACTGGACTTTTCATTTTTAGCACTGTGGTTACCATTTTATCCACCAAAATGCATGGTGAGAGCAACGTTTGGGGATGAACCCAGTAGAATTATGCCTACTGTAGCAGTGGCGGATCCAGGATTTCAAAATAGAGGGGGCCCAGAAAGGGCTTTCCCAGGATGGGGGTCTAGACTACCTCAGGCCCACCATAATTAGGGTGAAGGTAAGAAAATTTATGATTAAGGCACCTCTAAATGGCACTCTCAGACCTAATTTTGAATATAATTTTCCTGTTTTTTCTCAATTTAAAAAAAATAATTCTGAATCTTTTAAACCTCTGAATCTGCCTCTGCCTAGGTCAACATGAGGAAAGATGTGCATTAAAATATTGAATTTTAAAAGAATGCCATTAACAGACAAATCAAAATGAAAAATACTTAAAAAAACAAACATCTTGTTTTGATAGTGCTTCTCCATGATATTATCCAATTCTCCTATAGGGCAGAGTATTCATACAAATGTATTGTAATGTGCCCTGATTGTATATTTTCATGTTGTTAGAAAAATATAAAGACAATGTATTAAATTAAAGAAGCTAATTATATATGTATTTGAAAGATGTATAACAAACCATTTCTCCAGTTGGCAATTTCTACTATAGTAATTATAACAACATATTGATTACTCAGTAGTTTCTAATTGTTTTTATAACAGAACTTATCCAACAAATTGCAAATGATAGCCAAATGCTGTAAATCAATTGAATTACACTACCACAATATAGCAAGACAAAGAACACAACATATTATGGACAACCATCATTTAAAATTACATAAACTCTCTGTATTATGCTAACAATTTAGAATACTTAAAATTATATTGAATTATGCAGGTACTAGTATCTGTCTCTGAACCATGGCATTGACTACATATTATTAGTATAATACATTTTTAACGGCCTAACAACCTTTGTTGAGATACAGTACCTTGAAGAATAAAATTTTTATTTTTACTCTAAAAATTCTTTTAATTGAAAATTAGAACAAGATAATATTTTTGTTACCAATTAAGAGGCAAGTCTATATACTGTTCCTATATTCTTTTGCATCAGACCCTTAAATTGCTTGGTAATTGGCTTATCTTCAAGACTTTTATAAATGGATTGTTCAAAACAAGAAATCAAGTTGTCTTTACCCAGGACCGCTTGTACATTAATTGGCGGGAGATCTTTAAGGATTATTGTGGTGAAATGTTTGTTAAATCAGTGAAAAATGAATTGCTTCAATCTGTGAATTATTGGAAAATCATACCCTCATTTTATCTTTTCCAATGACCTTTTTAATTGGATTTCCCAAAATTATTTAAAATATCTTTAAAAATGAGTTTTCAGATTTTACCAAAAAATATTTTTACCTGCTTTTTAACTTACAGTATGGATCTTTGATGGATGAATAAAGAGCGTATATTTGTAACATATTCTATAGATGAACCAAAATAGAACACAATTATGATTACAAAAATTTGGGAGTGCATAATTTAATTAGAAGATGGACATCTTGTGGACATCATAAATTAATTATCAGATCAATATTGTTCCACTTGAAAATTGTCCATAATAGACATCCAGCATCAGTCAATACCAAAATCTGAGGTTTTACAGAGCATGCAGAACAAAATGATGCCTTATGTTTGATCTTCCAGATTGCCTTGACATTAAATGCAATAAAATACCACCAGTATTACCACAGGATCTGTGACAATACCATGCATTACAAAATGGCATTTCCTCATTGGCATGTTATTCATAAAGGAATGGTTAAAGGGCTTATTTCCTATTTATTTTAAATGAGAAATGTATTCATTTTCTGATGATAACTTACACATTATGGTGCTTAAGAAATCAAAGCCTGTTTTTCTGACATCTAACTAGTATTGTAAGCTTATCTCAGGCTTTAAAATATGGTATAGAACAATTGTTATATCTAACAGTTCTAACTTCTATTAAGGATTAAGCTATAGTAAAATTGAGCTCAAGCAGTTATGATGCTTGGATCAACACCCACTCCTCCTTCCTTCACCATTCAAAAAATAAAAAAGGTCCTGCTCATTTCAATTGTCAAAACCAGGATGTTTTTCCTCCTAAGCCTTATAATGAAAAATTTATAGAGCATCAATTCCACATCAGCTGACAATTTTGTAATTTATTTCCCCAGTGGCAATAAAAAAATATATGACAACAATAAAATATATAGTCCAGTAAATTATTATTTTACGGTTATTACAGATACCTGACATCAATCAGTAATCATATGATAACATATCCTCTTATATAAATAAAATGAAAGAATAGATTGTAGTTTTAATGTTTTTGGTGTAAAACCAGGCACGCTAAATAAACTTCTACCATAGTTACTAAGCATGGATAATGAACAAATCAATAATCAATTTTTTATTTGAAAAAAAAAGAGAAGAAATAACTGATTCAAGTGTACAGAAAATTCTTTTTTTAATAGACATGGAATCAAGTCCTGGGGACACAAATTAAGAATCATCCTCCTTAAACTAAGTACAGTCGACCAATGATGCTTGAATCACCAGTAAGAAGAGATGTGGTATGGTGGTCAAGAAGCTCCTAAAGTCCTTAGTTCAATCGTGGCGAAATGTCAAAAAAAATTTTCATAACTGAAACCAATCGACATAGTAGGCACTCGATGCGAGCGTCGTATGGCTGTTGTCTCAGCTCCCTGTGAGGATAGAATCGCGTAGTCGAAAACCATCAGACCAAAGTGTACAAAACTGTAAGAGGTCCAAACTCTCAAGGTTTCGTTGGAATGTAATCCTATTTCAAAAAGTGCTGCCACAAAGGGGCGCGTCCTTGAGAGATGAGTTTCAAATGAACTCTATTCAAATCAGATTTGAATGTTTGAATTCTAATAGGGTGCACCCTATCTTGTGGCAGTATTTTTTTTAATGCGTGCATACAAAATCAGGGCAGTCGGACCTTTTGCAATTCTGTACTCTTTGGTCAGACACAGTAAGTGCCTGGCTTAAGGATGACTTCTATGCCTTGTTGCTGCGAAGCAGCCAATTCATATTCTTGACAGCAATTTGACCTCTGAAAGGTCATTGTTTGTTAAAAAAACAGGCGCCTAAGACGACTGAAAAGCAGAGTTTCCATCTTTCGTTCTGCCGGGTAAAATCAATTACTTTAGGCGGCGTTTGTAGACTAACCTACTCGTACCAACGTCTGCATGTCGCGCTAGCCAGGCCTAGACTAGCTAGGATGGTAGGCCTAGCCTTGAAGGGACGAAGGTCCCAATGAAAAAAAACGTCGCTCCTTGATAGCCAACATTGTCTATTTAACATCACAATAATTCATTATTAGACCTATAGTTGTTTTTTTAATTGTACTCCACAAATCTCAGCCGATACCTCGCATAACTCGTTAACGTCTCGTATCTATTGTCGTGACGTCATGGCTCGCTGGCTCACACACTTGTGATGTCTCGCACTTGTGATCAAATAACACGCTGGCTCGCACTTTGGCAACGCTCTTTGGCAACACTCTTTGGCAGTCAACTCGCCCCTAGAAAACCCGCCCTTGGAAACTTACCCCATAAAAAAATGTAAACTTCCTAGACCATGCAGTCTTCAAAATAAAAATTGTAACCTTTGGTAATTAACTACATTTTCCACATACATAGAAATTTTTGAAACTTTATTAAAAAAAACCTAAACCATAATTCACCACTATAGACACTT
>NW_022741166.1:842622-886856 GCF_011630105.1 Anneissia japonica
GGTCGTGTCTCATATTATTTGTTATATTTTTATTATTCATTATTTTCACTTGACTCGCATAAATAATTTTGTTCGAAGAACATTAATATGCAGTTGTACTTCGCAGCATTTCACTTGCAATTTGCAATTACCTAGCCTCAGCAGTCCAATATAACAAGCTTCAATCTTTCAATGGGAAAATAACCTAATTGATGGTTTTTTTTACAATGTTTACAAAAGGGTCTCTTCTCATAGCACAATCTCTTGGAAAAATTTACATACATTTACATTGCAGTATTTAAATTTTATCAGGTTTAATAAGAAGTTATCAATTAAATATAGTTTTTAATTGGACAGTGTTCGTTTTAATTGAGGAGCAATTGACAACAATGAAGTAATTAAATTAAGTACAACCAGCTATTTACAATACTCGAATCACACAGGTTTAATTAAAATATAACAACCTTGGTTAGCCAGAGGTACTGGAAGTGGTATAGACGGTATTTTGTAGCATTCCATGAAAAATGTTCTTAAGCTCAATCCAGGCAATAAAATTTTATTTGGAAAAAACATGTGACATGCCTAAATATGGTCATGATGACTTCACATCATGACCATATATAGGCACATCATGACTTTATATGGGTATACAACAGATTTTTTGTCAAAGAAAATATCTGATAGTCTGGACAGGGCTTTACATCATTTTACAACATTAACTGTATTACACAAACGCTTGTGACCACTTTTAGAATAATTGATAATACATCAAATAGAAATCCTTCTTTATACGGTATGCTTTATGTTCGAACTACAGAACTACAGTTGTTGGCAAGAAAAAATACATTGCAAGCTAATAGTTGATGGTATATTTGAATTGGAATGATGTTTTTTAAATTTTAGAAACCGGGTCACATAGAATGATACTCCAACGCAGAGCAATTTAAAGACACAGGAAAGAAAATAGATAAATGAAAATGTTAAGTTATTGAATACTGTATAGTCTGATAGTCTGGACAGGGCTTTACATCATTTTACAACATTAACTGTATTACACAAACGCTTGTGACCACTTTTAGAATAATTGATAATACATCAAATAGAAATCCTTCTTTATACGGTATGCTTTATGTTCGAACTACAGAACTACAGTTGTTGGCAAGAAAAAATACATTGCAAGCTAATAGTTGATGGTATATTTGAATTGGAATGATGTTTTTTAAATTTTAGAAACCGGGTCACATAGAATGATACTCCAACGCAGAGCAATTTAAAGACACAGGAAAGAAAATAGATAAATGAAAATGTTAAGTTATTGAATACTGTATAGTGATACTCATCTAAATTAGAGTGATTTATTAACAACCAAACAATTTTTCAATTTTTTATTGTATAAAAATATTAGACAGGTGTACGTGAAATGATTAGGAGGAATGACATTCTTAACATATGGAGTGTGTAAAATCATCAGAAATTAGGCTTATTCATTAATTTATTTGTGGTAGAAACAAGAGCAAGACATGCCCTTTGGATTTAATACTCTCCCGTTAATGTTTAATGCTTGTTCCAATTATATCCTTCTAACAGTAATTATATTTAACTATCTTTCCTTTGAAAATGTAGGGCAGAATACTGTATTTGGGATTCAAATCTAAGAAATTGACAGCAGAAATACTTTAATTGAAATAATAACAATGGGAGTAATTAAGAAATTAGATGATAGAATGGTGGCAGTCTAGATAAATAACAATCATAGAAGTATAATAAAATAAATTTACAATTAAAAAAAGACTAAAAAAGACTATTAACATAAAAATATTAACAAAGAATGGTAAGAATATAAATAATTTGTGAGTTGATTTATCCGTTTTAGACTAGACTAAATTCCATTTTCTATGATTCTAGGCAACCTCCAATTTATAAAGTTCTAAAGGAAAATACAGTATTTCTATGACTAATATAGAGCTATTTATTTTAATTACCTCTTGCACCTCACTGTAATTCTAATTGGTTATTAAATGCATTAAGCATGGTAAGTTGAATCTACTTAACAGTAAGAATAAGTATAGTTTAGGCATTGTTCTTAATGCATTCTGCAGTCAAGTGGGTATATTTATAGATCCCTATGATATTTTGATACTGCTACTGTATTCTGCCTGTGACGTGAGGTACTTTGTAAAATCCTAAAAAATCTTTGAATCGAATCTGAACTACGTACTTGATATAGCTCCATGGAATAGTGTTTTTTCCTTGGTCAGATTCCTCTTTTGAATCTTTGGTAGTCATTTAGTTGAGGTGCACATGATTTTGTTAATACTGTACAAAAGATAATTATTTTTTGCTGCTTGTCTCGAAAAAATGAATTGAATTTTAAGAATCATGCCATTATGAGTGGTATCTAACTAATCTACTGTTTCTGAATTTTAAGTTCAATATACAGGATGGCAAAGAACATTTTTTACTGGCAACGTGGCCCATTTAAGGAGTTTGGCTTAGTCAAGTTTTGTGCCAATAACAGACACAAGTGAACAAGTGAACAGGAAATATGGGTGACCAACAATAGCTTCCTTTACTGACTGACACGGAAAATCTTATTAAGGGCAGTGGTGAATTTACTCACTGCCTCAGAAAAACAATGAGCTGGCTACAGCCCAACCACATGATGGGCAAAATCATCTACCAGTATTATATAGGCCTTCAAAAACTGAGCTATAATGTTGATGATCACATGACAATTAGTCGCAAATTGGTTGGATCTGATTGGATATGGAGTGGTAGCCATTGTGTGTGCAATGAACCCTGGTATCCTTGGTTCAATTCCATTACTGATCTCCTTATTCTTTGATTATTGAGGGCTGAAATGCAAATTAATATTGCACCATTGTTCTTGGAATGTTTAAGCCATTATTCCCGCGTAAATATAGCCAGTCGGCTCAACTAGAAGGAGCCACTGCAAGTCACAGGAGTTTCCCAGAAATCTGGAAGGCCTCAAAGTCAGTGGTGGTGCCAGCGGGGAGACAGGGAGGCTTAAGTCCCCCAAACCAACACATGTCACAGTCTGAAATGCCATTTCCGATCATCCAGAGTTTGCTATTCTTAAAAAAATCTCATCTGAGAGGTGGAACCCTTTCTCAATCCCTTCCCCCAGCTCAGGCATATGATCTCAAATCCCCCTGTCGGACAGCTTAGCTCCCCCAGAAAATATATCCTAGAGCCGCCACTGCTCAAAGCAACAATCTTCCAGAAAATAACCCATCATGCAAATTCACGATATTCGCAGGTTTGTACCAGTTTTTAATAATGTATTATCAATTGTCTCCAGGAGGTCACTGCCTGGGCACCACCAAGCACAGCAAAATATAATTTCATGTGTTTTAAAAGCTCATATTTAAAGATCTTCTGGGTGTAGATTCTTCTAACCTGGGACACATGTACATAAAATAGGTTCATGCTCAATTTAACTGTTTCTCTCTTTCTTCTGGATGAGTGATATGCAATGACATACTGTATAACAAAAAAAAATCTGTTAAAAGTCTCTAGAAATCTACAGTACTTACTAAAACTTCCCAGTTTACTGAACTACAATTCTATATTTATCATAATCCATAAATCCATAATCACTAGTATCATATAAACACTAAAATGAATATATAATTGGCTTTAATTCCACTTGATTAAATAACATCAACAAGCAATTAGCAACAGTAATTGACTGGGGTCATTATAACAATTGCCACACAATAAACTGAAATCTAAAAGGAATCACACTGTCACTGATTCCATAGAACATATTATAATAACTACGTCATTCGTAATCTATAACATCTCAAATGAAATGACAATATAATACATACACAAATCATTAATGTAGTGTAGAAAGGTCACAGCTGTATGTCACTCTAATGTTGACAGCTTTCAGTTGTAAAGTGTGTTATTTTTGGAAACATACTAAGTAATTACCAAGAATAGTCACATGAACTACTGTATGTTCTACAATGTAGAAAAAATACTACTAAGATTTAAACACAGCTTAATCAGTGAAATACAAAGTAGAAAGCCAGTGCTTTGTTGGGAAAAATCATCTACGTTGATTTACTGGTTTTTGTGTGCCTGACATGGGTATTGCAGAACATTACAGTTCACACAGCTCGGCATAAAAATTAATGATCTCTACTGTTCAGTAACATGATAAATAAACCTGTATTACTGAGCATTTTTTCTTATCAATATGAGTACAGTATTATGGTCAAGATATTCATGTTGCAAATAATGTACTAGTACATTTATATGTCTTTGTGAGAGGTCTTACTATCTCTCATTAGTATGCATTTGTTGTACACCATACAAGGTTCTAAAAAGAATTGGGTGTTGAGAATATTATACTGTAGATCTAATCGTCTTGAGGAAGAATCCAACAACATTGAATCATTCTAAACATTCTATACAGTTCTTTTCAGAACGTATATTTGTGTACTGCAAATACATACTAATGACTGTTAACCATCCAGACCTTTATACAATATTTTCTGTAAAGCTGTTGTAAATAATCATTATGCCATCACAATATTTATAAATATGTTGTTATATTAAACTTGCTACGCCTCTTGTTGTACAAAGCACGTTCTTATGAGTATACAGTTCTGTAGTAATAAGGAGGTTTCACAAGCGAACACGTACGGTTAGTATAGTATGACGGATACGTCATCATTTTGACATCTCTAGATGTGTATAAGAGACAGCCTCTTGCACCTCACTGTAATTCTAATTGGTTATTAAATGCATTAAGCATGGTAAGTTGAATCTACTTAACAGTAAGAATAAATATAGTTTAGGCATTGTTCTTAATGCATTCTGCAGTCAAGTGGGTATATTTATAGATCCCTATGATATTTTGATACTGCTACTGTATTCTGCCTGTGACGTGAGGTACTTTGTAAAATCCTAAAAAATCTTTGAATCGAATCTGAACTACGTACTTGATATAGCTCCATGGAATAGTGTTTTTTCCTTGGTCAAATTCCTCTTTTGAATCTTTGGTAGTCATTTAGTTGAGGTGCACATGATTTTGTTAATACTGTACAAAAGATAATTATTTTTTGCTGCTTGTCTCGAAAAAATGAATTGAATTTTAAGAATCATGCCATTATGAGTGGTATCTAACTAATCTACTGTTTCTGAATTTTAAGTTCAATATACAGGATGGCAAAGAACATTTTTTACTGGCAACGTGGCCCATTTAAGGAGTTTGGCTTAGTCAAGTTTTGTGCCAATAACAGACACAAGTGAACAAGTGAACAGGAAATATGGGTGACCAACAATAGCTTCCTTTACTGACTGACACGGAAAATCTTATTAAGGGCAGTGGTGAATTTACTCACTGCCTCAGAAAAACAATGAGCTGGCTACAGCCCAACCACATGATGGGCAAAATCATCTACCAGTATTATATAGGCCCTCAAAAACTGAGCTATAATGTTGATGATCACATGACAATTAGTCGCAAATTGGTTGGATTTGATTGGATATGGAGTGGTAGCCATTGTGTGTGCAATGAACCCTGGTAACAAGGTTCTAAAAAGAATTGGGTGTTGAGAATATTATACTGTAGATCTAATCGTCTTGAGGAAGAATCCAACAACATTAAATCATTCTAAACATTCTATGACAGTTCTTTTCAGAACGTATATTTGTGTACTGCAAATACATACTAATGACTGGTAACCATCCAGACCTTTATACAATATTTTCTGTAAAGCTGTTGTAAATAATCATTATGCCATCACAATATTTACACGTACTGTAAGTGAGAAACGCGTAGGGAAATTTTGGATTTCTACCCTGATTTCTAGTAGGATCTTCGTCTATTTTTTCTAATTTTACTTAAGTGTAAAAATAAATGTATCTTTGAAAATGTACAAGCCATTTTTGTAACATTTGAAAACAGCAAATTACGTTAGGATGCCTCTCATTTTGGGGTATAAAAACTTACACCCTAGGCGTACTTGTAGTCATGCACTTTTGGGTCATAAACAATAGGGCCTATCACAAAATAACCAACACTTCTTGGCAACAAAGGAAGTAGGCCTATTTTTCAGCTACAATTTTCAATTTCAATTTCCAAAACCTTACATAATAAAACTTTGAAAAGCATGATGAGAGGGGGGGGGGGAATGGTAGGAGGGGCTTAAGCTCCCATCGATCTGGTCAAGCCCCCCATCGACCAAAGCTAGTCAGGCAGTCAGACCAAAAAAAAAAAAAAAATAGGCCTATAGTTTTCCCATCCCAGCCATTTCTGGCCATCTAGAAGTCCCAATTTTTTTTTAATCTTGTTTTTTAAAAGGAGGGGACACCCCCTCCCATACCCACCCCCAGTAATCAGTATGTTCTATTTACCCTTATTAAAATGTTAATAACCATAGAAAAAGTAAATAAGAACATTCTCATTCTACTGTAAAATGAGCATTTTAATGAACACATCATTATTTATGACATTTTCAGTTGTACTTTGAATAAATAACATTTTGCTCATTAACTATGTCAGAGCATACCAACCTGATATTATGAGGTCAGGCATAATTTAAAGCGAAATCAAAAATATTTTTCTATCAAGGGAACCAATCTTAATTATCCTCCCATGAGTAGACACACCCATATTTGACATGGTCCAGACCTGGTCTCTCATGACATGCGAATTTCATTACATTATCCACAGGTATGATGGAAAAAAATCCACTGTCCAAAAGTAGGCCGGATATCTAATGATGCGTTAAAGCAAATGTAGTGGCTAAAACCAGTCTCATTGGGTCTTAAATCATCTGGCTTTGCACAATAGATATCTAACCAGTCATACCACATATTATTTTAACACTTCAATAACCAAACAGCTGGCTCTTCATACGTACATAACATAGGCTATAGTAGAAAGTTAAACTAATACCTCAGATAACTGACCGACATAAGGCTGGCCAAAAGCCATTTCCAAATTGATTTATTTCGGCCTGGGCCAGGCTTAGCATACACTTTCTCCCCTTGTCAACCAATTGAACCATATTCTTATACCGATGATATTTTAAAAAATAAATTCAATGATACTGCTGATGTTAAGTACATTTAATTAAGTTTATTTATTAGCAATGATGCCAATCAAAAATTTCAGTGCAAAAAACAAGACAATTATCAGACACACAATGAACAAATAAAGCAGCAGCACCTTGTTTTGTCAAACAAATTTATGTTTGAGACAAACTTTCGCTAGTTCAAGCAGATTGTTTGAATAATAAGGCTTTATATTTCTTCACAAAAAGTAAATTGTTCTTTCATTAATGTACTGTACAGCAATTCCCCGACGAGGGGTCCAAGCTCCCCAACAAGGAGTCCACTCCCACCTCCGTCAGGGAAACCAACCCCCACGCCCGACCCACACCACTGCAACCCACACGATCGCAATAGTATACAACACCTCACACATACGGTAACACACTGTTTGCACTAAACAGTTTTTAATCCCTAAAATTTTGACGGCTAACTAGGACATGCTTCAAATTGTATTTTCGGCGCTCAAGATTTGATTTTTTGCCCGACAAACTTGCTGCAGGGGTCCCGAGGTCCCCGACGGGGGTCTTTGCCCCCTGGACCCCCCTATTGTTGCCCCTGCATAGACTTGTAATTAAGTAAATAGTAATTAATTAAATAATTTTTGTAGTATTACAATTATAAATTAGCAGAAAATTATTGTAACATTGGAAGTTACAGTAACTTATAAACAAGGACCCCTTTTTGACACGAAAAAAATGATTTAAATATTATCTATTACAGTCTTAGGGGCAGTACAGAGGGAGGGTAGTTTAATATATTTGCATTTGACTCCAGAATCATTGAAGAGAGTAGTATAGTACACCTCCCTTGAACCATGCTTGAACTAAACTTTTAAAACAGCTAAAAAGTATTTGTTATGACCAATCTGACAGGTCTCTTGAAAAAAGCTTTTAATAGCTCTAGAGCTTCAACCAGGATGCCAACTTCATATTCGACAATAAATGCTCTAAATTATATTCCAATGCTGTCTATTGGCTGGAAATTGCATCAGGGTTAAAGTTCCTACTGTACAGGACAGTGACAGGAGTCATGACAAGATGGCTTTTTCACTCTGACTAAGTCACTGCCAATGTCAGTCTTCAGTCTATTGGTGAATTCTTCAGATGTGTACATCCCAACATCCTAATTGAATTATAAGGAAAAGGGGCTGCAAATTTCAGTAAAAAACAGTTTTACTACAATATTTTTGTACATGTATTATATTATGACTAGGTTTTCAAGGGCATTCCATAGAATTCAGGATGCAGATTTGAAATTTTCAAATACATCTTTTAATATCTCTAAATCCTAAATTTACTAATACCTTTTATTTTAAATTTTCATCAAGTAATCACAATCGACTAAAGTAATAATAAATAAAAATTCTAATGTATCGCAGACTTAATAATATAAACATGTTTTCTAACTTCTTTAACATCTGCTGTGTTGTATGCAATGCTGGTAGAGAAGCTATTTTTCGATAAAATTCCCTCATAATTTTTATGGTACTATATCGTAAATGTCTATAAAATGTACTTTTATATTTTATTTCCTTATTATTGTGATATACTGTATATTGCAACCACTGCCATTTGCATTTGGACAATTAAGAAACCTGAATCTAAATGAAGTTGTTTTAATTCATATGAAAAACCCTGCCCAGTGAGTATCTTAATCAACAAGTAGTATTAATATCAATTACTTAATCATTAAAATTAATCATTGAAATTGCATGTTTTGATGTAGAAAATTTCAGGGGTGACTACTTCTGTACAGTATTGTGTACAAAGAATTGTACTTTCCACAGACAATTTCCAAGGATTTGACCCCTCAACTCTGGTGTGGATACTGGTACTGTAGGTCCTACTACAAGTTGTACAGTATACAGTATTACCTGTATAACGGTAAAAACTACCAAGTTATAAAATTGATATGAAAACAAAAATAAATTTTTTAAATATTATAGATCTTGGCATAAGAAAATTGATAAAAAATAGTGTCTATTCTGTGGTTTACTACTATATTGTACTTTTTCATTTCACATGCAATTGAGTTCTTGGTTACATTGAAAGGCAGTGATAACTTACAGTGCATCCATATTCATTACACAGGCTTACGGTATGCCTTAAACTCTAAACAAAATACAATTTCTATAATACATTACATCATAAGAATTTGATTATTGATTGCTATCCCTATTCAAATAATTTCCAAATTGGCAGTTTGTGGAAAGCTTCAACGAGCATCAGATCCTTCTGAAAAGATCAAAGATACCGTGTGTAACACAGCGTATTCATTATAAAAAGTACAATAAACCATCTTATCCTTGATACAGTATATCTCTTTAGAAGGACTTGTATTACAAACACAGCTAATACTATCTGTTAAGGTTTTTTTCTAACTAAAGTACATAAGAAGCATAGGTACTGTACTAATTGTAATCGTGTGTCTATTGTCATAAATAGACAAAACATACGCCAGACAGAAAACAAAACAATATATAAATTGATTATCAATGGCCTAAATACCTAGTTAGATCTGAGTCTCCAAAGGATAACCTACTGTACAGTACTAATAAGTTCAGCTTTACAGTTAGTAAATACTTTATTGTTATTAAGATTTCTGTCTACAGTATGTTGAGAGTAATACTTGAAGAATAAACTTCAGTAGTTGAATACATATATTCACAATGTGAACAAGTTATACAACTGTACTACAGTAGCAAGGAGCTAATGAACCAATATATTAATCCAATTGTACTTTAGTTTATTAATTAAAGTTTAATAACACAACCTGTTTAAATGTATTCAATATAGCTTATTTAAATGCAGGATTTTGCATCACGGTAATTTTAAGAACAGCCAGGCACGATTTTGCATAATGATAATGACAAAAACAGTCAGTTATCAGCATTTATATTTTAAGGGGTAAACACCAGAGTCTAGACCCATTTGCAATGGACAAGTAGCTCTCAATCGGGTGCTTACCGTAAAACATTAATTTTGATGGAGACAGTAAGTCCGACAGGTTCACCACAAAATATACCTCAGATATCTCACCAGCAATTCTACACTGATAGTAGTCTAATTATGAATTCAAACTCTCAGCTTTTAATTGACTTTCCTCATATCTTATCTTCTAATTATTATAGGATTAATTTAGGAAGAGAGTGATCAAAATTTTATTTTCTTATCAAACAGAATAAGTAAATTTACAGGTAGAATGTGGTGACCCTCAGTAATGTTATTTGGTCATGATCTATACTGTACAGTACAGTAGTAGTATGAAAAACAGGGTCTTAAAACTTTGCTTTCAGCTACTGTAATCTAAGAAATAAGTTGCAATAAAAGTTAACATTTTCAAAAGGATAATGTGCTGCAATCTTAGGGCCCATTCAAGCGAAGAAAAAAAAACGGTCGACCACCTGCTGAGTGCTCAGCGCGATTACACGGTGAAATACGGTTGCAGTTTTTTGCTCGAATGGGCCCTTATAGTACTAACCCACAGTGCGACTACATTACAGTACATTACCGACTTACTAAACTGCTGCTAACCAACTACTGTAAGCAGGAATGCCATGTTAATTATAATTAATATTAAAGCCACGCTGAATACATTTAAACAGGTTGTGTACGGTAGACTTTCATTCAAACATTTTGTAGTGTAAAGACACTGTTTTGAGTTAATTACAATATTAAACTATTTGAAATTAATGAGTAATGTTTAAGCATTTACTTATTACAGTATAGCACATCAGTATCGGTCCCAAAGAATTTTTTTTTGCGCATTGACTTCTAAAAGCCTATATTAAAACATTTATGTAAAAAATCAGTCAAGAGCTAAGTAATTTATTAACTTTCAAATGAAAATTATTATAAATAATATTTTCCTTCCAATTAGGTCAAGTAAAAAAAAGAAAGTAGTTTCTCGTCCTAATTTTTTTTTTAAGAGGATGAGGGCGGTTTTTTTTTCCTTTCTTTAAGAAACAAAAAATAAAAGGGGACGAAATAAAAAAAAGCATGCTACTGTACTGTATCTATGTAATTTTAATTATGTTGTGATGTAGTTTAAAAATCATGCTAGAACAATCAAAAGAAAACAAATATTTAAATTATAAATACCTAAATATATACACCTAGACTACAAATGTAAATAAAAAGATCATGTAGGCATTTGGAATGTCAAACATAGTAGGCTTTCAATGTTCAAAAATAAATATTGGCCGTTTGGTCCCGAGTTGTATTTCAGCGATGCAACTCGAATTATGTACATTGTTAAATAGTACAGTATAACTAGGCCTAGAGTTATTGTACAACCAACCAATACTTGCACTTTCGTGCATTTGTCGGCTATTGGGCCTTTGTCATCAAATTGGCCACTGGCGTATTCATTGAACACATCTGCCAATGTCAAACTCGTCTCATTTACAGAACGACGAAAGTACGGCTTTAAAAATATAAATGGCGGATCAGTGTGTGCACGTATGCACACACATACGAATACCATTGCAAAACTATTAAAAAAGAAGCAACTTGACTGTATCTGAGCAAAGATTAGAAACAAATACAGTAAATAAAATCAAACGCTTTTCTTCACGCTTGTTTCTTGTTATTTATCACGCCAATAGCTTGCTAAAAGTAATGCGGCCCAACATGATTTAGACACGTGATACTGATTGTAATATGTTTATTGGTCAATTCTCTTTATAATTAAACCGTATGGTACCACAAGTTTTTATTTTACAGAGGATACGCTAATTATTGAAACTGGCGGTCCAACTCGCAGTAGGCATGTATTGATAATATATCCCTATCGGACCACCGATATTTAAAAAAAAATTGGTAGCTGCCAAAATTTTTATCGTACTCGTCGCGGTCTTCACAATCAGTAAACAGTCGAAATGACGAAAATGAGGTAAACTAAGACAAAATATGCGATCGATTTTGATTGAAAATTGAATATATATAAAAAAAAAAAAAAAAAAAAAAAAAAAAAAAAAAAAAAAAAAAAAAAAAAAAAAAAAAAAAAAAAAAAAAAAAAAAAAAAAAAAAAAAAAAAAAAAAAAAAAAAAAAAAAAAAATCATTTATAGATACCAAGCATGTAAGAGTATCGGTAGTACTAGATTGGCATCGTAAACGTCTATTTAACATTTAACATTTTTGTACGTAAAACCCAGGCTTGTTTAATATAGCTCTTACAGAAGTAGTCAAATATTTTGTTAATTTCATTTACAGTTTCTGGTTGCGCTTCAATTGGGAGGCTGTTATCGCTTCCTAGGGTTAGTCTTAAAAAAAAACAAAGCGGCCTGAAAATAGCATGCGGGCGGGAACGAGAAACTACTTTTTATTTTTACTTGGCCTTAACATTTTGACAAATAAATTATACTTAATTTCATTCCGAAATCACTTGCAAACATTAAATTATAAATTAGACAGCAATCGATTCAATGATTTTTGTTAGTAAACTGCTTGTAAATCAAAGAAAACTGAATTGTTTATAAGACAGCAAACTGTTCAACAATTGGACAAACAGACATCTGGCTTAACATTTTTTTTCTCTGGATGATTAAAGAGTTTGAAAACTTAGAAAAGAACAGCTGTAAACTGAAGCTTATTATTAACACATTCAGTTGAACCCAACTGAAGTATGTAACGTTAAAATAATGTGAACTTTGAATGAACTCATTTCCATAGTCTAATCCATTCTGACTCTTTTCACAGGTTGAAAATAACCACAAAAAAAGTTCCACAACAGACAACTTTGTTTAATAGTTTCTTATGATTCACGACAATAAGCTATTGATGATATCACAAACTTGGAAGAGAATTGTTTTAAAAAGAGATATTAGAAATTTCACATACCGGTAGAGATGAACTTGCTTTAATGGTTTAATTTTTACAATTACTATGAATCCTCAATTGGGAAAATATATCATGGTCATAATTCTGGGGCAGCCAGCTTACAACATTTATTCCAAAGAGCCTACTGTAGTTGTTAGTCAGCTTTCAAGGTAAGAGAATTCTATTTAAGGTTAGACTGTTTTTACCTTGTCAGCGGAGTTTCTTTTTAAAAAATCTCACAGAGGAAGTCGAAAAATTTTTTAAAAATTCCATTTTCTTGTTTAACAAAATGATCAAATACCTGATTACCAAAAATAATCAACAGTAGGCAAAGAATATACATTTTCATTTAACAAATAAAACAAATCTGCATGAGTTAAATAGTAACTGAAGATTCTATTTGACCTTTACTTCAGACCCCATTGCACTGTCACGTAAACAATAGGGCAATGCAAAATGTTCAGTAGACCACAGACGCTATATAAGTATAGGGTCTGTGAGTAGACTAATAACACTTTACATTTATATATTTCTGAGAAACAAATCGACATTTTTAACAAGAAATATTATTTTATCAAATAAAGAATCTTCATTTTTTTCTGAAATTTCCAATTATTCACGGTGGCAGGTATACTAACAGGCCAAGATAACCATTATCTGAGTGTGAACGGTGGGCTAGCAAAACAAGTCATGGTACAAAAAAGTTGAATCTACTGTAGAAAGGCCTTGTTAACCCTATATAAGTGTTTGGACAATTGCTAAATGATGGGCAGTCTAATTGTATATGAAGTTTTAAGTTATCAACATTTATACAGTATCATCAGGCAAAAGCTCACTTGGCCCAATTTCAATGTTTGTTTTAATGAAAATGCAAAAAATTTTGCAATTTTGTTTAAATACAGATTAATGATAGATTGTATATTTACAAAGATAGCTCAGGGATGTGAACCAGTTGGCAAAAAATAAAATTTTAATTTTATTCTAAATTATCAATATTGGGGAGGGGGGCAACAGTACTCATCACACTTTTGTTGGAGTGTAGTCATATACCTTAGTAAAGTAGAATCAATATTTTCCACCCATACAGGTAGTGTAGGTCCATGTACTACCTTAAGAAAACTAGGCCTAAAAGATAGTAAACTGCAAAGAAGTCTACCGCAGTGGCGGCTCTAGGATATATTTTCTGGGGGGGGGGCTAAGTTGTCCGACGGGGACACTTGAGCTCGTAGGCTCGAGCTGGGAGAAGGAATTCCCCCTCCCAAATGAGATTTTTTTAAAGAATATCAACCTCTAGATGGCCAAAAATGGCACTCTCAGACTGTGACATGTTTTGGCTTGGTGTGGGCCTATTTTTATATGTTTTATGGTCTGACTGCCCGAAAAGCTCTGTCCGGCGGGGGGATTGACCTGTCCAGTGGGGGGGCTCCCCCTGCCACCCCGCTGGCGCCGCCACTGGTCTACCTTGATTTTGCATGCACGCAGTGAAAAAAAAAAAAAACAAAAAAACAACGTATTACCACGAGATAGGGGCGTCTTTTTAGAATTACATAGACTTCATAACTTGAATTACCGTATGCCTTCTGTAGCCGCAGCATTTGTTCTTTGCAAGGACGCCCTCTAGTTCACGATAGTACTTTTTAAAATGAAGACTGCATTTCAACGAAACCCCGAGAGTTGGACCTCCTACAGTTCTTACTCCTTGGTTAAACTGTCACTCCGTCCTTCATCCGTATTTTATTCTAAACCCAATTTAACTGGCATATTTTATAACAACAATTATCAAAATAATAATAAATAAAAATAAAATAACATGCCTTTCTAGAGTAAATAATTATTGTAAAACCATCTGAAAAAGATTAATCAATCACAGACTGAAATATGTAATTTGTTGTTGCTAAATACTACTGTATAGACTGTGGTATACAATTAAAATAAACAATTTAAACCTCAGTGAAATGAACCCGTCATTGCATTGCAGGCAGGTACTAACTACAATCTTAAATAACAATATAAAAATTACATCGTGAAAAAAGTTGTTCAAATTGTACTAGGCCTATACATCAATCTTTACTCACCTAATTTTCGAACGTTCTCTTGGAGATCCCGAATTTGAAGTTCAACAGCAAACAAAGCAATCAACAAAACAAAAATAAATAAAATAAGAGTTGCCCTTGTTTGCGGCAATGATCGAAGTCCAATTGCCATTCTTCTATGATTATTTTGTTATAATCAGTCAATATAAAAGCCTATTATTAAACGTGTGAAGTTTGCCTTTTGTGGCATACAGCCTAGGCCTAGGCTATGCGAGCACTAATCAGATCCAGACAGAGCCTCACACCAGGTCCATACTCGACTCAACGACCGGCCAGACACGATGTCGTATCCTGTTGGTTATTCCAGCCTGGCAACTTACGTTTTCAGAAAAAGGATCCCGTATTCGATTCAGATTAAGTGCGCAATCATACGAATTATATCACTTGTCATTTACAAACACAAACCTCATTGACAAAAGATACTTAAATAGATATCCATTACGATAGAATACGATGAGTAAATCTCATTGCCTATCTAGGCCTAGCTATGATGTGACTCATAAGAAAACCACAGGCTTTTCACCGCTTCGATGATTCCAAACCAAATGGAACGACGAAACTCTCATAATGAAAGTTTACATTATAAACGCCCTCACCGATCATTTCAGGCATTATATTAGCCTTTTTGTTCAGTAAAACCGAGCCGTTTAACATTCTTATGACAATCACTCATAGAGATATGTTTAATAGCTCTATGCAATCACTTAATTAATCACGTGGCCTTTTTTAAAGCAAAATTAAACAATGAATTATTCATTTGAGAAAGAAAGTAACACTGCTTTTTATTTAAGTTTCACAATGTGATTTCTTAATTTTAATAAGTCATTATAGAAACAAAATGTGTGGATGATGGCCAGTAAGTTAATTATTTTTTTCATTTTTTTAATCTACGGTCCTGGGTTCAAATCCATGCTATTGCGCATATTTTCTCACTGCTAAAAACAATCTTCACTCTCTAAGTTAAGCAATCGTAATGATGAGATTTAGTATAAAGCATCTGGCACAAAATTTATTGTGCAAATTTTCATCAATATTTCAACTACAATTAAGACTTTTCCCAACAGCATGTTCTCTTGATTGACTGGATATAAGAGCCTCTGGTAGGTTTTGATTTTGCGTATATCTTTTATAATGTATTAATTTTTTTTTTTTGATTCTTTTTTTTTTTTTTTGGTTATTAACTTTTGAACTCACGGCCGGAACTGAGAGTAAATATTTAAGCTGGTAAAATACGGTATTTGTTTAGATTTTGTTTTTGTTTTTGTTTTTGTTTTTGTTTTTGTTTTTGTTTTTTTTTGTTTTTGTTTTTTTTTTTTTGAGGCGTGGGTTTTTTTTGTTTTTTGTTTTTTTTTTTTGTTTTTTGTTTTTTTTTACACTAAACTAGCGTATTTGGTGGTCCTACACCAAGCTTTCGTGGGTAATCATGTTCCTACAATTAAATTTCATGAGGCAGAAGAAGGAGGAGGAGATTTTAAGCGTAGACCTATTGTACAAGTAATATTTTAGTTAAATTGGTTAATCATTTTTGTTTAAATATTTATTAATTTTGTTAAGGCTTAAGTTTTTTTTTAATGAATCTGTGTACGATTTTTGCTTTCTTTTTATATTTTAAATCATATTCTCATATTATGTTCATCAGGTTTGGTGTTTACACTGTTGGATGAAAACAAAACAAAACAAAACAAAACAAAACAAAAACAGAAACGGCATATTAAAGTTGCCCGGTTAGAAGATCGATTGATTGGCTATTGATGGCTGTACCGCAAAAATACACGCTCGAGTTTTTTCACGCTCGAATTGGTTGACCTACGTTCGAGTTGGTTTGCAAATCCATAAAAGCACCATGGCCGATGTTCTCAGTATTTTGAGGCAATATAATATTCAGAAGAAAGACATCTTGGAGGATGGAGAACAGGTGTCATTTGGCGAATTCTCATGGCCCAAGGATGTGAGAACAAACTACGTCATTTGGGGGTAAGTTATATTTTTGCTTTTACCTTGAAACGATTTCAACAAGATGTCCATTTTGACGCACGCAGAGTAGATTAGGCCACAAGGGGGCCTAGTAGGTAGGCTAGCTGCGGATCGAAGCAAACACGCCGGTTGAAAAACACTCGATGCCTCCTCTTGTATCATTACTCTAGTACTAGGCCTAGCCTAGGAAATGTTTAGTTTCTATTGTTTTGTATCCCTGCTATTGTCAGCCTAATACAATAGTAATAGACAAATTGTTTTATTTATTGAAGAAAAACCTTATTTAAATGGATTATTGTCTGCTTGATTGTGCAATGTTTTTGTCAAAATGAGTGACAACAAAATTATTGGATAAATCATCAAGCAGGGATTTTCCCTGCTGGGATAATTTTATGAATGTTTCTCTGCATAGGCTTGTACAGTACAGTAGTAGTATACAGTATTAGTGTATTACTCTTGTTAGGTTTGTGAGAAAATAATGTTAACACAATGTTTCAGCAATGTTTGCAACATTATTTAGATGAAAATACACTATACGTAAAAACTTCTACAAAAATACTGTTGCATCAGGTGTAATCCATGGACCTCGAGTATGCAGCTAAGACCGAATATCTTAGTTCTAATCCTTAAATCCATTAGATAAATTATTCAATTGTACCCACAGTCCATGAATTTCACCTGATCCAAACTGTTTTGAACACCACACTTCAACATTAATATTGTAATATTATCATCAATTGTTACGTGGATAACAACGTCACAAGGCCTACACGTGGCTAGGTCTGTATCGCAAAGTTTTTTTATTCGTCTTTTGTGTTTATTTGGAAATCTTAACCACATCTTGATGATACAAAAAAAGATTGAATCCTTGTGTGTGTTACTTATAAACTAATTAGTTTTCTTTTTTATTGATGATAGAACTGGAAAGGATGGAGTCAGTAAAGAATACTACACACTTGATGCGATTCTTTTCCTCCTTAAGAATGTGAAAGATGCTCATCCCATCTATGTCAGACAGGCAGCTGTAAGTATACAAATTGCCTCAATACACAAAACCTATTACAAATGTATCTACTCAAATAGGTGACATGATGTTGATAACAGTAACCTTATCACCGTCACACTAGCTATAGTAGATTTCTTGTGAAACAACTCAGACAAATGATCTGTTTGTTTATTTGGCCTCAATTAAATGTATTATAGTTTGGTCAACAATGTATTTGAAAAAAGGCACAAACACAAAGTCAGGCCTAGAATTAACCAAATACAACTTGATGATGCAATATATTACTCTTTAATAGGCTGACAATATCCCAGTTGTCAGGAGACCGGATAGAAGACCCCTTTTGGCCTACTTGAATGGCGAGACAAGTAAGTTGGTAATAATAATGAAGATGTTTGATGCCACCCATAATTAAGTAAGAATTATTAAGTTATCAAGAATTACTGTATTATTTGATTTATTATGAAATTGATTGTAATTTACTTTTGAGATGCAAGTAATTGTCACAACACTTACATATCGTTCTTGATACAATCCAGTTAAATTAATGGTAAATAACGACCAAAAAAAATATACTAAAATGTAGTATAGACAATAGAGTATTAACAATTAATAAGCGGTGAACCATTAGATACACAAACATCTGTTGGCAATGTGGACCCCAAACATTCTGTCAACAGAAACACAACTGAACCCCAACAAAGTCAACAATTAGGAAATGCCAAGGACATCATCAACACACCTAACAAGTCATCATTCTTTACACTTCATTCGGTAACAACCTCTTCGCACCTTTCCTACTTACCAGTGCTTCAAGCTACCTCGATCCTAAGCCTGAACTTCCACTAATTCAAATAACCTCCTTATTACTACTCTCTCCAAGGGACTGTTAGAGCACCTTATCCAAAATGCCAAGACTACTCATTCTTAATGGTTCTTTTCAGAACCACAGATCTCAATGTGTAGCCCTGCCGCAAAGGTTTATTATTATTATTATTGTTGTTGATTTATGTATATTATTGTTATTCAATCAGATACATCTGCAAGTATTGATAAGAGTGCTCCACTGGAAATAGCCTCACAGAGACCAGTGACAAAGAGGGCAGCTGAAGAGGTAGAAAAAGAGGGCTTTAAAAAACCAAGGAATGAAGCACAGATGAAAATAGATAAGGTATGGCAGCCTAAGTTTAAAACAGGATGGACTGTATTTAATTTATAAGGATTTTTATTATTTTAATTATTATTAATTCCGTCACCTACCTGTTTTCTACTAATTGAAATGAAAGTTAAATCACCGGTTAAATAAATAATATTATTATTAATATTTGCTGTTATTTAGGCTCGTCTGAAGGCTCGTCTTGAAGCACATACTGAAGGTAGCAGCACAGTCAATACAAACCAAATTATGTAAGTAAAACAACTCTTTTACAATAAATATGTATAATACCATAGTTATTGAAATTGCACATGTGATATTGTGGATTCACCTCTGTTTGAGTAAAATATTGTTTTTTAATTATAAATGTACCATGTATATTAATATTATCATTATTAATTATTAATTTTATAATTGTTACATAAGCACAATAAATATTGTTAAAAAGTATATTATGTGGATACTATTACTTACTTAACTGACCACTCTGTGCTGAAGTATTAGCTGTGTCTATCCATCATTAGTACCAAAACTTTCTTCCTCAACTTCATTGTTGTTATCTTGCTAGCCCTCTGTCAGACGGGTTGTCTGTTGAGAAAATTGCAGCCATTCGTGCTAAGCTCCGAGCAAAGAAAAGGACTAAGATTGCCACTGTGAAGGTAGACGAAGATGATGATGTTCAACGCGGTAGCTTCATCGACGCCGAAGTTGACGTCACACGGGATATTATGAGCAGGGAGAGATTATGGCGCACAAGGGCATCCATCTTACAAAGTACAGGCAAAGTGAGTACATAGAATATTGATTGTCATGCACATTTCAGGTAAACAGTAAAAATGTCCAAAAGAATTAATCATATTTATCAATTGAAAACCAGATCTAAACCTGGATAGCACAAGAAGACAAAAAAACTGCTTATTTTAATTAAGGTGTCCAACACAAACATTATACCCTTTTTTTGCGATTTTCTTACAGGATTTTGACAAAAACGTTTTCGCAATTCTACAATCAGTAAAAGCCCAGGAGGAGGGCAAACAGAATGGTAGTGCACCAGGCTTACACAGCAGATCACAAGCCCATGCAAGAACACCAGCCAAACCTAGTGAAACAGTAATTTGCGTTTATTGCTTATCTCCACAGTACAGTTGAACCTCCTATTTATAAGGCCTTAAATTATGGCATATTCTGGGCGTCTGTTGACGTAATTGATAAAATTCTGCTGTACTATTATTCGCTAAGTTTACCTCAAAGTCAAATATTGTATTAAATAAGGGATGGTATATTTATATTTATAAGGCAGTACTCTAAATCATTTACCTTTCTTAGGATACAAGACGCAAACCAAGCCAACCAGCACACTACCAGTACAACAGATATGATCAGGAGAAATTCACAAGGAAAGAAGGTATCCTAAACTATACATTTTAAATACATGCCAAAAACTTAACATAAAAACGTAATGCTTAGGATTTTTTAAAATTTTATTTTATTCCTTTAGGCACATGGCCAAGGATTATCTATAGTGACTTAATCACTCTCCTTTTAGATAGGTGGCAATCCCTTCACATGAAAAACATACACATGATGCTCTACATAAAGTAAGTCTCATAACAAAGCTTTTAGAAAATAAAAAGAATACAGTGATACAGTTGTTTTCTATTTTATGTCAAGAGGTTCTCACTTTGTGTTGGGCCCTCGGCCCATGGTTCCTCTTGGACGGTATTGTTGAATTTTTATTAAATAAATAAATAAATACTAAATTATAAACATAGCCATGCAAAGTATTGTTTGCATATAGACACACTCAATTGGGACTGAAACATATTATGGTGAATGTGTAATTTATGGATTCTACAATCTTCCTGTTTATGTAACTGACACATAATATATAATAGTTCACTATTAATAGTAAATTTATAACACATTTTGTGACTTTACATTTGATTGATCTTCATCAGGAACCGAGGAATTCAAGATCGACACAACAGGAACATACCACGGCATGCCTTTGAAATCTGTGACGGTAAGTCCATTAATTATCGTTAATTCATTATCTTCATAAAAAACATTCATCAATGCACTTTACATAAACCTATAGATAGAAACCTATAGATAGAAAGAGGAAGGGAATAATCCTAAAAAAACTTAAACGGTTTAGAAAGAAACCACAAACCAATACTGGAATACCAATAACAAATTCAACATAGAATCAGGAATTGAAATAGATGCCAGTTCTTGGAAGCAAAACACAATATAATTATGCTTTCTTAATTTCATTCGTATAGTTTTGTATATAGACTAGTCATCTGTAATTTTTCATTTGCCTAGGTTTGTTGGTTGTAAAAGTATACTTTATGAGCATTAACAAGTTGAGTCTGTGAGAGTTAACTGATTTATACGTTCAATACCCACCATATGTGATATAGTATCATAGCTACAAACACCAGTAGTACTAATTTAAACAAGAAAAAAAATCTTGAACCTTGATTTATAAGTTTTCTTGAACCTTGAAAAAATCTTGAACTTTGATTCTATAAGTTTTCTTCTCATGTAGGAGGGAGCAAGTGCGAGGAAGGCCGTCACGCCAGCCCCAGCCCCCCAGCCAACCCCTATCCCACGTCCACAAATCGTTGCACCGCAATCCAAGCAACCTACCAAAAGGACCTCCAGAACACCTATTATCATTATTCCAGGCTCAACAACATCACTTATCTCACTGTATAATGCAAAAGATTTATTACAGGAACTCAAGTAAGTATTCAGTTGAAAATACAGCAGTACCAAATGAAACTACTTGATAATATTAATAATGTTGAAGATACCACTATTACTAACCAAAATTTGTGTGTTAATAAGTAAGGAACATTTTTTTTATTACCATTATCATATTAAAGGTTGTAAGTTAAAAGTATAATAAATAAAAACAGACAGTATATCTTTAAAAGGATGCTTTTTATAGCACAATTTTTTAAAGAAAAACATTTGAAGTCATTCCCTTTTTATTTTATTTTACGAAAATTAAATACAAATTTCTTCCAATATATAATGAAAGAATACTTTTTTTAATTTTAAGGAATAAATAATTTTCCAGTTGATAATGTTTACTTTTTTTTTTTTTTGACACCTTCAAGATTTTTAACAACAGCTGAAAAGAAAGCACAAGGAGCTCGCAGAGACAATGAGGTTCTGTTGCAGAGGAGAAAAGAAGTAAATCAGGCCGGTCACATACAGTCCATTACAGTACCCTACAGAGTCATCGACACACCGAACAAGCTCATGCCCCAAGACTGGTATGTCAGAGGAAATCTTGAGTTTTGCTTAGTCCGGTGGCAGCACCAGCAGGGGAACATAGACCCCCATTAGGGAGGAACATAGCTCGAGAAATCATTTTCTAAAACTTGCTTATCTGAATGCTAACCATGGTGGGGCTGAACCCTGCCAGGGAATCTCTGCCGGCGCCACTTGTTCATTCACCACTCATATTAATGATAAGTAATGATGATAGTAATGTAATAGTATCTGTGTTTGCTAAACTTATGTCAGACCACTTTGTAAAAAATCAGTCCACAATAGTGGTTAATTTTGATAACAATACAAAAATCAAGACAGCAATATGCTGGATGTAGTGTTTTTTTTTTTTATTTATGTAGGGACCGTGTGGTTGCTGTATTTGTCCAGGGGCCTGCATGGCAGTTCAAAGGTTGGCCATGGCTGTTGGCTGATGGTTCACCAGTAGACATATTTGCCAAAAGTAAGTTACTTATATCGAGTGGTAGCACCCGACATGTATAATGTATAATTTTTATCTTTTTATTTCAACAAGGTTTAAAGAGGGTGACCCTTCCAGCTTCCTTGAAGGGAAGCTGATATTCAGGGGCCCATTTTAGTTTTAAAAAAAACAATATATTGTGTATTAATCCAGAAAATAATAATAAAATAAAAGTATGTTCAATAATGGGTTCACCAATCAAATCTTACTGGTTAATGACACAGTAATAATTATGATAATATGTCACTCTAGGCAAAAGTTTCATGTGGTCAATTTCAATATACTGTAGTACATTTCCCCATTATTCTTGGTTTTCATCAAGTTTGTTCATTGTGTTAAATTATTATTTTAAGTTAATTTCAATAATGATTCATTGTCTAGATAATCAAATTTTTACCAATCGTATTTTCCATATACTGTAGTAATGTGTTACAAGAATGTACTGGCCAATTGTAATATTATTAAAGATGCCTAAATGATTGCTTTTTATTTTTAACTTTTTTAAATCTCATGGCATGGCTTCACTTTATTTTCTAATTGCAGTTAGAGCTTTTCATCTTAAGTATGATGACATGACGTTAGACAATAACGTCACAAAGTGGGATGTACAAGTTTTAAATATTAGTCGCAGCAAGCGCCATTTGGATCGAGCAACGCTGCTGAAATTTTGGCAGAGTTTGGACAAGTAAGTCTTTGTTACGGTTGGTTTATCAGTCTGTTTGCTACAGATGGCTTACAGTACATTGTTGTTTTCGTGGCGAGTAGTCATAGGGCTAACAGGGGCACAAAGGTTAATTGGAAATTCTACAATAAAGTGTGTGGGCATTAGTTGCAGAATAAGGTGATATGAGGTGCTTTTTAATACTTGAGCAAGCCCGTAGCTATTTCTGGAAAAGCGGGGTTCTTTTGAACCATCCTTTTCCAGAAATGCCCTTTTTAATTATTATTAAAAAGTACCATTTGCATGGAAATATTTAAAATTTGGCATTTTTATTGCCATCTCCAGACATCTGAGGTGTTATATCTTAAAAATTTACCCCAGACATGATGGGGCTGAGGTGGGTAAGGAATCAAAGTGCCCTTTTGTGAAAAATTAGAACCCCTTTTAAAAAACTTGCCTACGGCTTTTTGAGCATAGCAAATTACCGGGTATGAGGTCAGGGAGTGCCCCTACACCAACATTTGTTGAATGAATTTTAATTGTGCCTGAAAATAGACCTAGTTTTAAAGGGTACCATTTTAATACATAATTTATATGAAAGAATTTAAACTACATTTTTTTTTACAGATACATGGTGAAACACAAGTCAAACCTCAGATTTTAGATATCCTGCACTTTTCTCCTGGAAATTACCAAATATAACTGCCTGCTCTGGGACAGAAAGAGACTAGATTACAGGTCATTTAAATGATGCCCTGGTAAAAAATATGATTTCAATTATATGGTGTAAATTCGGATCTATAGATTAGCATTCTATCATCCATCATCGTAAAGCTTCTCAGCTTGGAGATATTTCCACAGATGTGTCTTGAAATCATTATGAAAACATTGCACTATTTTGTTGGTATGGAGAAAGTTTAGTGTTTTGAAAATGTTCAGACTGGTTTTCTTATAACAGCAATTCCAGGTATTAAATCATTAGTACTGTACTATTATAGTTACCGACAATAAAGAAAGTAAGTCACATTAGTGTGCGGTTCCATATATAGAAAGTGACAGCTAGCAAAGGCTGATTATGTAGAGTGACATAAAGCCAATTATACTATAATAAGAATAGTGCACATGCACTATCATAACAAACATTAATGAAAGATATAAATCTTGTGTTTACACGAGGGAGCAGCCCTGGGAAAATTAATTTCACTAGCATTGTGGGTAGGGCTAGGAGAAGGGTGTATGGGGGGGAGGGGTGTTTTTTAATTAATTTATTAAAAATGTGTTTTTTTATAACATTCCCTTGAACTGTCCTATTTGTCATCAGATTGGTTTGTTTTTTTTATTTTTAGTTGCATTGCGTAAATAATTTGGTAGCATAAAAGTACAGTATGTACAGTATAGCTTCTGGATTCATAATCTTACAAGCATGCTACTGTACAGCCAATAGGGAGCTTTTGGTTGCACTGACAACCGTATTCAGATATAGGGCATAATGACATTTAATATAGTTATCTGCACATGTGACTATGTCCTCCAAGCCCTTGTTTGGGCCGAATTTACATTGTGCAGAGAATACAGATTGTCACGGATGAGTGAGCTAGTTCTATGGGCGCATTGCGATCGAAAGCTTCCTAATGTACAGTGAACAGCATGCTGTATCATTTTTGAATTAATTTATTCCATGATAAAATCATGATGTACTCATAATTTTGGTAGTAATTTAATTTTTCACTCAAGATATTACAAGTGTGAATACTTTAGCGAGTTAGAATGTTCGTTAATACTATTCAGTTCTCTGGAATTGATAAGCTTTGTCCAGATTTTGTAAAAATGCCATCTGGAGAAATATAAGTACTGTACTGTATTTTCTGTATAGTTGTCATATTACTAGGTTTTGAAAGACTAATGTTACTGACCTTTGGCACTGTGACAAGGAAGCATGTGGGAGCCATCATTCCGATTTTCTTTTTCTCAATAAATGAGGCCGTTGTTCATGGTGGAAATGATGTCTATGATTCACTATTTTTTTAATGTATTAGTTATTCCCTTGGTATTATATGTGCTAAATAAATCCCATATCATACACACATACATACATATGCATGGTGCGAGACCACAATGGAGCATGCTAATAGCTAAATCTTCTGGAAGTATGGGAGACCATCATTCCGAATTTATTTTCAATAAATGAGGCAGGCCTTGCTCTTGGTGGAAATGACGTCTATGATACACTACTTTTTTTCACCTTTGGCACTGTGGCAAGGAAACATGTGGGACACCATTATTCCAAATTTGTTTTCAATAAATGAGGCCTTGGAATTAAAATATTAATTGCACAAAGCTATACAATTGGACAAAAACATTTTTATACAACAGTACAGTAGTCCACCACACAAGCTTTCTGTATTAGATATAGGCCTACATGGTGAGATACAGACTTCTCAAGTACTATGGTACTTTCGTAGTTAGGCCTATTTTCTACAGATATTTTGCCTAAGTACGGACATACGGAAATAGACAATATTTTGTAATTTTATTTAGACCCATAAATAGGTCTAAAGTCCAGAACAAATTACTTTTCCATCAGGATCTTTGGTTACATTGTCCTTAGACAACTTGTACTTGTCAGAATACCGATAAATTGTTGTGAAAACTAAGAAAGAGAGGCCCAAAAATCTTCACCTTGTCCCGTTTGAAATTCCACATTTAATTACAGACAATCGGGCACAGGACAATCGGGCCCATTTTCAAAATAATTATAACTCCATGCTTATATCTTATACATTATATCTTATGCTTATATTGCACTCAAGGCAAATTATTAGGTTATGCTACGGAAATTTTTCATTTACTACAGATAACTACAGATATCTGAAGACGTAGTTACGGAAATGCATTTTACGATTGGAGAGGCGCTTTACTGGTTTCTCACAATATAAATATTTGTCTAATGAAAGTGTTAAATGATAATGTACATGCTAAAGATTGTCAATCACCATTCAGCTTAGCTCTCGTACAGAGAAGACGAGTGGTGGCACCATTAATTGCCCGATGAGTGAACAAAAAATTTAGCAGGTAGTGGGATCCAGGGAGACAAGCCCCCCCACTGGAGCTTGTGGCCATTTTTAAGCTGTAAGATGTTTTTATAATATTATGCCCAAAGAATTTATTTATTCCTGCTTTACAGTCCATGTGGAGCCATGAAAATACAGAACTTTAGGACCCAAAACCAATACACTCTGTAGTACCAATACTAAGTACAAAGTAACTGCACATGTGCATAGGGTACATCTTTTATCCACCTCCACCAGTATAGATAATTTGAGCAGATTTACTAAGATTAACTGTAATGTAAACATGTTTTGTACAGCAGAAGCTAAAAAATACAAGTTAAAAACTATTTAAAACAATTCTTTACTTTTAATTTAAAAAAAACTTTATTTACAACAAAAAAACTAATATAAAAGTAATAACTAAATGACTGATTAAAGCATTCTTTACAGGTTCGTTACAAAATATAATTAAAATATGGAGGACATACAATTTCTTTTTTAAATCAATATCTTAACAAAAATACTTTATTTTTCTTACACGCTTTCATCAAACACACCAACATGATCTTGAGCACATTCACGAACAAATCACACTCCCACAAACAACTGGCATTGCTTTCATACTTACGGGCATAGTAATTATTATTAACACCTGGAATCTCAATGACACTGTCACGGCGTATTTGTCAAGTTACCCAAAAAAAAAAACTAGAATCTAATAGTCCTAGCAACATCACTTTCAGACTCAATAATGTGGAATCAACATCCACTCACCATCACTTAAACTTCCATATTAGATAAAGTAGCTTTCAGATTAATAGTTTAAACAAAAAGATTAACATTTTAAAATAAAAATATTGTCTGTAAAATACATCTGAAAAACTTGATTATGACTGAATATGTTTAAACTCACTGGTAATGAATTAACGTTCAAGTATTTTATACTAATGCTGAAATCAGGAGCAAAAACTAAATCAATTTTGCATTCAGCCTTTGTTAACTGCTAACATCAAGTACACTTAATTCACATATCTTAGAAATTATTATTCTTTAAACATTTTAACTGTTTTCCCACAACTGTTTAATTCCCAGTTTGCCTTTGCAATGGTTTAGAATAATGAACTTTGTTGATGCTATATCCTAAACCATGAGGAAGTCATCACTTCAAAAAATTGAGGAAAATAACACTCCATGCCCAAACAACAGTTTAGCCACAATTTTGCAATTTGCTTTAAAACATGATATTGACTAAAGTAACATATACAGTATTATGAAGTTTATAAAACTAATTATGATTAAGAGTTTTTCAGAACACAGCCGACTTCAGTGTTGCGTAGACCAGTAACCACCATAAATCTGCCGAACTCCAGCAGCAGACTGCCCTGTGAATGGCACACTCGACTGGGAGCTTGATGTGGGATGGCCCATGTATGCACCACCATAATTATAGCTGCCTTGGTTAACGTAATACTGTCCAGTGGAAAACCTGGCAACATTTTGATGCATAGAGTTAGGCTGGTTAGCCATAGGTTGATTGAATTGTGGCATAGGCTGAGGCATGGGTTGCTGGAACTGAGGTTGCATATGCACCGGTGGCTGTTGCAAGTAGGTTTGTGAGTTCCGAGGCTGACCAGGTTGAAAGTTCTGATGCATATTTGGAGGCACAAACTGCATGTTGAGTTGTGGTTGCATATTCGGCCGTGGCATTTGCATGTTTTGTGGGGGAAGTTGGTGGTTAGGTACTCCTGCGGGTACTTGTGGCAACCCAGGTGGGGCTGGTAACATATTTGTCCGTGGTTGTAGCACATTTGCTTGGGGCGGAGGAAGACTGGGTCTGAAGTTTTGCATGTATGATTGAGAAATCTGATTGGACTGGGGGATCAGATTTGACTGATTTGTCTGAAGATTGGATTGATGTTGTGGAAGAGAATGGTAATACGTAGTCCCATTATGAGAAAATGATTCCAAATTGTTGACTATTTCTGACTGTTTTAAGGAATCAACAGGTGCATTGTGGGTATTTGTCTGACTATCAGATATCAAACTCCTGTCTAAAGAGGGCTTGAAAGGTTCAACAACATTCATCTTCTTGGTGGTTTCACCTACACCAGTACTTTTCCCACTTTTCACTGAAACTGGGCTTGGTTTTGATATCAAAATATCCTCAGCGTCCTTTTCAGTACATCCAGCATCTGGATAAGAGCTATGGTCGTCAGTTGGAACTGAGTGGCGTGAAGTGGTTGACGTATGCCCCTGGGATACCAGATCACCAACTACACCTGAAAATCGCAAAGCCATTTTTTTGGTCAATTATATGTCTTTTAATGGCTCTCTCAACTGCAACTAACATCAATGGATTCTTAATTAGTTGATAAAGATAGTACAAGACAAAATTAACCAAACAAAAAAAAACACCCAATTTTGCAGTTGACTACACAAGTATTCCATTAAAAAGCAACTGAATACAGACCAAACGTTTTTTTAATAAAACAAAACTCAAAATTTGGTCATCAACTAGTTCTAAATATCGTCTGTACATGGTTTTGTAAGATACTGGAATTTAAGATATCAAGCACTAAAAATGCTATCTCATAAAAAGTGCTTGAGATTTTAATTAATATCATTGATTGGCAAAAACAAGTGTATATTTTTGTAATGCAAATCATGTTTTCCCATAACTTCAAAATATTTTGAAAAAAACAGAAATAATTTAGTCTGCACTTAAACATTAAATTCTTCTTAGAAATATTATTTGCCAAAACAACTTCCTAAAATGTTTCAAAGTTATAAATATATGAAATTTCACTTTTCTAAATCAGCAGCTTAAAACTACAAAATACAATTTCACAAAACTATAAGTCCTTTTCTTGTATATACAACCTTGAGCATTTTTATATGAATTTCAGCAGCTTAAGGACTTCTATAGTAATACCAGCTACTTAATTTCCTTATAATATAGTTTTTCAGTAGCTTAAGTAACACCATGGCAGAAAAATGTCACAAAATAGTAGTGCTGATGATAGTTAAGCATATCTGTCCCAAACAGTGTTCATAACATATCTTATACCTCTTTCAATCTCTTCTGCTTCAATCTGCATTTCCTTGATCTTGGTCTTAATAGCCGATATCTGAAGCTCAATATCTGAAAGTTCATCCACCATCACATTTCCTGCATCCTCCATCATAGCAACAAGAATTCTCTGCCTGAAAAATCAAAGTACAAATATCTAATGTTGAAATGATGTACATTGGGGAGCACAACCAACAGCAAGTAATGTGTCAATTACAGGATTGAACAATGCTTTATAACCCAATTCTCTTTATGATGGTTAGAGAGTTGAGTGTTTTAGTTGTGAGAAAAAGTCCTTCTGTCACAGGAATTGAACCCAGGATCCTGGGATTAGAAGGCAAGCATCTTAACCATTAAGCTACACAACTCTACTTTTTACAGCTTTTTTTATGGTCCTTGTTCCTCCGGCATTTATCATCCTAACCTGTTGAAACACCCTGAGCTTTCTACTGGTGACTTGAATTCAATAAACGATGCCTAAATTGCATTGAAAACATTTATTGCGTACCGTTTTCTCTCCCAAACTTGCAACATGAGTTTTAACAAGTCCAAATCATCACTCTCACTTTCATTCTTGGTTTCGGCAGGTGATATTTCTCCCTGAAATATAAACCAAAAATCAGATTAAAAATATTATTACAATAGGATGGTATTTATTTTTGGGCATTTTTGTCAATAGGAATGCAAGACAAGAAGGGCACATGGCCATATAAAGCAAAGGATGCTAAGAAGAGTGTATATAATAAGTATAAATATGTGTACCCAGGTTCTCCATATTAAAAATATGTGATGAGGTTGATGTTGATGTCAAAGTAAGTCTAGTTTGTGGTTCCATATGGCAGGACAATATGAATTTTGGTAAAGGTTTTTGAAAAGTTAATGGGATTTGAGGAAAAGACAAGATATTTGAGATAGACACAAAGTCATAGCAAGAGATTTCAAAACATTTAAATTTCCATGGTGTACCAGAGGTTTTATCATCATTCACTATTACTATTTCTTAGTATATTATTCATATTCAAACTTTCATATGATAGCATAACTATATACAAGTCTGCTGCAGCTTGGAAGCAATTGTTCTCAGCCATATATAATAGAGTATTTGGTTCAATCAGATTGAATGCTCATACTAGCTTACCCTCCAGTATGGGTTCTGTGGGTCAAACTGCTCAAACACTTGTGTCAATATGGATGACAGATCTGATGATTCACCCTCAAATACTGCCACCAAGCTTGGAATTCTACAACCAAAAAATAAAAAATATAAATAATATATCATCATGTATACTGTATGCTGTGAGAATTAACACAGTGTCATTCGTAGAGTACTTTATGTGATCCAAAGGCTGTAGGAAGTAAACCAGCAGTAGTTTAGCTACAAGCAGTGTCGATCGTACCTGGGTAAATCTGAGGGGAAGGAAAGAGGAAAATGCACCCAACCCTCCTGGAATAGATATTAATCTAATTAGAAAACAAAGCTGCTAAAGACCATGGAAACCCTGCTCCCAAATGTGGTCTTTAATTGTAAGGCGACCTGTATCTACATATCTATAAAAAATAAAAAAAATTACAGAAAAACCATGACCTTCTGCTACCTGATGGCATGAAGAGGTCAAGTAAAGAGTGTATTTTGTGACATACCTTTCAAGGGGATACAAGGTGATATAGGGACTGGAATCAGTCTGGCCTTCTGCTGCTGGCCCTCGAGTTACTTCGTACCTTAAAAAATCAAATGAAAATAATTAAAAATACATTTACAATAAGAAATGCAAAGGAATATTCTATTGCTTATTTTTTTTAATTCAAATGATCAAAATAATAAAATATAATCAATGAACACTACTGGCTTTGTTACTGTTATTGAATAATAAATACCTATGCTATTGCAGTGTAAATAAGATTTCCTCAACCCTCATAGAGACTGGGTTACAAACCTAACCTGTCAGAGCTGTGTAAGCACTCGACAGACCTGATGCTTGTTGTGAGACTACAAGGTTTTGCTATAATCATGTGTATAATGTACTACCAGATTATACAATGTTTATGTTACCATATTAGAGCACAGTTCCAATACTTCACCCCAATGATGACTTAAGTCGGATTCCGTCGACAGACCGAGTTGGGCCTAAAGCAGTGAGCATTAAAAATTAACAGCTTTGCTGGATGCATCATGCATCTTAAATATATTGTAAAGAATTTGACTATGTCACATACTCATCTAACTCGGCAAATAGATCTGGATTTTCTTCTCTAGAAAGCGACACTGATTGGATACCAAGTTGCTTAATTTGCATCTAAAAAAAATCAAAGATAAAATCAGGATAGAAATACACAACATGAAATTAATATTGGTGAGAAGATATACTATTTCAGGATTTGATCTAATATTGGAAGAAGTGTTTTTATAAAAATACACATTATTGCAACACAATGTAGAATACTGGATGAGAAAATTTAAGCAACCAAAATTGAAATGACACTCTTAAGCCCCACTGTAAGTGTATGAACAACCCTCATCAATGTAGGCCTATCCTAGAGCCTAGTGAAAGCAATCTTCAGCTAGAGGTTTTTATTTTCTAGGCCTGGTTATATTCAGTAGCCAGCATGATCACCGATAACAACCGTTTCCATACAATAATCAGTATCAAGAAAACCAAACTTCCAACTATAACTAAAAGTTTGAAGATAATTAATTCAAAACTCATTCTTTTTGTATAGTAACCTATTTTTTGTGAAAAAAAAATCCACAGAGCCAATATTAGCATGTTTTAGTGCAAGTTTCAGAGATGACAAAGATATATAAAAAAAAGTAACTCACAACTTGACTGACGGCGTCCACATCAATTAATGTTCTTAAGTTGGCGCTTGGTAGGTATGCAATGCCATCATGATTTATCAGATGAATGGTACGATCATTTCCAAGATCAAGGCTGTTGAAAAAGAAACCAAACACATAAAACAACTAAAGTACAAAAACACCCAACAAAGAATGATACTTATGCAAAAAATTAGTAAGTGCAACATGATTTCAGTAGAAGAGACTTGTTCAATGAGGTTTAGCAATACACTACACTACTGCACTACTTCATTTTTTTTTTTCAGAAACATTTAAATTTGCCCCAATAGGCAAAAAATGTAAAAATAGGCGTTGTTGAAGTGATGGTAGAAAAAAAAAAATCAAGCTGTATTAAACAATACTGTATAGAACTGCTTCCAATTCATAATTTCTTTTTTTTTCTTCTTTGAGATTTTTTTCGAGAGATGCTATGCCTAAGCCCCTGCAAGTCTACGGCCTGTTTAGGTATGCACGAGAGTCTTCAATACGCGAACTACGATTCTGACATGCTAAGATTTCCAGGCTAGCTTAGGTTTACAAAGGATCGCATAAATTCAAAAGCATACAAAGCACAGTGAATGCTAGAATAAGTAATTAAACATTATTTTGAACAATGGTATTGCCTTTCCTTGCCAGTTATTTCTCATGTTAATGGTGCGCGAATGTTTTCAAAAACCATAACATTACCCTTTCCTATACTTTTAACACTGATCATATTGTAAATTCTCCATAGTAATACCCACTATATGTCACATGACTGGCTGTAAACAAACCTCGTGGAATGTGTCTATTAAACATACTGATGAAGACTGCATCTAGACAAGTACACTGCCTATTAGAGGATTAAAAAAAAGCATGGTATCATTACTTTACTTACTACATAATATATCTACAAGACTCAAGATCATCAAAATCTCCACCCATCTCACGATTCATTTGCTCCATCAGCTCCTCATCAACCAACTCCTCAAGTTCCTCGTCAGGTACTGCACAGGTCAATACCTCCTCTCTAGCCTCCTCTCTAGCTGACTTTGCATAGAGACCACTTTCAATCACCGGTACGTCAATACTCAACCGGTTGAACTGTGCATCAATGGGGGCTGGCCTAGGCAAGGTTATCCTAGGAGGGGTCCTAGGAGGTGTTGATGTGTTAGGCTTAAATTCCTCCTTCTGTTCATCAGCCACTGGTACTTCTTTACATTCTGGGATTGCAGAACCACCATATGAATTACTATCATATACCAAGGTCGGTATATCAAGACCATACCCTGTCACAAGGCTGTACTCTGAATACTGTAAAATTTGAAAACCACATTATAAAATTTACTTTACAATAATAAATAACATTATGCATATATAATATATTTACAATAACAAAACTGACACTGAACTGTTCTTTAAGATGTATACGAACATAAACACCATACTCTCATATTGTATTTTGTTTATTTTCCCTTTTTGATCCTGGTAAACACAAAACATTCTTACAAACGTTTGTGAAACATGGTTAGGTATTTCACAAAATAACATTCACACAACATTGTACGACAAAATAAGTTGTAAGTACGTATTCATGGTTCTACAAAATAAGGTTTTCAACACCAAACTTAACGTTATAATGTTCTTACAGAATAAGGTAATATTATTAGCTGGGATATAACCTACTGGTTTGACATTTATCGTTGATGTTGTGAACTTGGCAAGATTCTCGCTCACAAGCAAATCGTTGATGTGCACGTCTTCATCGGTACTGGTGTCTGTTAAGCAGACAGACAGCACTTTTCCCTATGTACAAAAATACAAATGCATAAAATTATTATTCATGAGTATATTATGTTTATTCATGAGATTTGGCAAATGTCTAATTCATCACACAACTACTGATGACATGTAAGTGGGAAGGTAAAGGTTCATTTTAACCATACCATTAACCAGAGATAGGCATATAGAATGCTAAATGCAAGTTCACAATTATTTGTTAACCACCAACTTAAAATTCCACTCCCCTCTTCCTCATTACCACTAATCAAGCCTCTCCCTTTGCTTACTCCTTACTAAAACACCCTAATTATCCTTCCCCAGGTCATTCCCTTTTTTTCTATTTCCACTTTTCTTTTATTTTGATATAACTGCCAGTTGTAATAGGCAAAGCTGCCTACCTCTATGCTGGTTACTAAGGCAACTAAAGCTTTATCTGTACAAAGTTGAAGAATTCTGTCTTGTACAGCCTTGGTCCATTTATCCTGAAAAACAAGTCATTAAAAACAATTGAATAGCCAGCCAGCCATACTTGTCAGAATATGACAAAATTAATAATTGCAAGAACTGTGGAATAACTACAGTATATTTTTAATGTCAAAGTACTGTTTCTATAATTGTTAACAGCTATTTGATGTGAGTTGATCATTGTGTAAGAATCAGTTGATGGCTGATTATAAATGCAATTCTCTAAAATTCAAGTCTTAACACTGCACCGTTGGTATGCAGGCCAGTTTCGTATAAATGCGAATAGGCCATAGAGCTAATAAACAACTAGAGTGCTGACAAGATGGTGAAGCAATGCAGAGTTATGTATGTGTACCATCCAAGATGGCCGCCGTAGGAAAGCGCCACCTTCAGACTTAGTATACATATTATACCATAAATAAGCCCTCTGACTGACTATTATTTTATTTAATGATAATTAGTATTGATAATAACAAATTATTAAACTGTCCTAGCCAAAAAGAGGCCAAGTAGGGCATCTTATTCAAAAATTAAAAAAATAAATAAAATCGTGTACATTACACCCATTCACTGCAACGCCCGAGTTTCAAACATACGGGTAACTAGCTGTATTGAACTTTCTGTGTAAATTGAGGGCGCCATTGAAAATGATAGTGCTTGGGCGAAATTTGATTGGCTGAATCTATGACAGCCATCTTGGATGGTACACACACACAGCTCTGTTTACTGTATAGGAAAGCCAATAATTTTTGCACATTTTGATGTGAAACTTGTCAGGGGTTGTTTTGTTAGAAATTTGAGTAGTTGTTACAGCTGTGCTGGATAATAAGGAGACTTAGAAACTGACATAGAAAACAATGTTGTAGGCCTAGGCCTAGTTAGGCCTAACCGATAAAAAAATAGGCATCGCCTAGGCCTGGACTATGATGGTAATGTGAGAAAAAATATTGGCCTAAATAGGATTCGTTATTTTAATTTTTTTTATTTTTTTTTTTATAGAACACTTTCTATTCATTCTGAATGAACTAATGATCCAATGGATTCATTGACTGATAGAATGACTGAATTGATTGATTGATTGATGCATACCTCTACTGGCTGGATGAATGACAGTCTTGCATTAACACTCTGTACAGGTAGATGAAACATAGATGATCTATCAAAGAAAAACAAAATCTAAGATGTTCACCGTTCAACTTTGTTTATCCAATTTCCATTTCTACAATTGCAAACCCCTTGTTGTGTCACTTACTTTGTTTGCTTTTATTTTAATGTTTAAAAAATATAATATATACCTTAAGAATCGTAAAAGGCCTTTTGGTACACAGGCTGTTGTTCCATAATCTACATACAAAACCTGCAAGAAAAAAAAAATAAATATATTTTTAAAAAACTATAAAAGTAACAAAAAGCAGCAAAATTAAATGATTCGTAACAGAATAATACGGCAATAATTTATTGAATATTTTTCTACATATTTATTACAATAAAATGTCATAAAGCCCAATGAATTAGAGACTTACCTCTACAAAATCTATATTTGTAATGCCTGTAATAATTGCACGATGCCAGTTTCCATCTTGCTGGTAGAGGGCAGCACATACTTGATTGATTGCAATCATGGATTCAACCATTTTGTACTTTTCGCCAAAATTTGAACAGTACACTTCCCTAATATGAAATCATTTTTAAGTATTATATAAAATAACTTTTTTTTAATATATAAAATAAATTAATTAAATAAATTAACCGAAAATGTTTGCCTTATATCTTAACTAGCAGGTGATTTTATTGATAGATTATTTTGTTTTTAAGTATGGAAATATGATTAATTTGCATGCCAAGAGAAATTAATACCCCTATTTTGCACTGTTTTACCGTATCGTAATTCTCGGCTAGGCCTAGCTGATACGCAGTCTGGCCAAGGAAAGTTTTGTTTCCCTTTTACAGTTGAGTAAGTTTTAACTTCAATTGACCCAGTGAGGCAGTTTGACCTCAACATGTCCGTGCAGATTGTGCTTATCTGGCTCATTAGCATAACAATACCAGACATAAGGCTCGTTCAAGTTAGACGGCTTAAAATAGCCAGCTTCCTATCCTGGTAACAGTTACAAGTCCTTGGTTTCGAGAACTTATTTTTTTAAAGATCGTCAAAGGAGGGCGAAAAAAAAAAATAAAATCAAATTTTGTTTTCTTAAATAGCAAATAGTTTGCCAAAAACCATCCAGATGGACCAGAAAATACAAATATATTTTTGGTGAATGTAAACAGTGTAGTAATGGGATGGTTAAAAGCTTTAATTTTATATAATTAAGAAGAAATATACATATCTTATTTTTGGAGATTTCAAGGCAGCGGCGGGCGTAATAAAAATAAAGAAAAACCTTTATTTTTGTCATAAATTTCCTATTTTTTGTGGCGGCGGCTGTGCTAATTGGCCCAAAATAAAATTTTATTTTTATCTGGAATCATCATTATTGGCAGGCGGCGGGCTGGCTAAACAAGCTATAAAATGTCTTGCCTTAGAAATTATCTGAGTGGATATTTTTTCAAAAATTTTGATACATACTCAAGTTCATCCATAACGTCCTCCAGTTGCAGAAGTTCATCGGTCTTCAATTGCAGGGTCAAGTTGTAAGGCGACACCACGTTGGACACATAGACTTCTATGTATTCTTGCAGTGGAGGTAAATCATTGAATTTGTAGGAAACACCACTGCCAATTGCATCACTTGGTACTTTACTGTATGATGGTTTAAATACCTTTTTAAAATAAAGAAATGAATATGAATAAATCAAATGGCACACCGCTTTCAGGTACTAATACTACATGATGGTTTGTATTAAAACTTTCTGCAGAATAAACAATGAAAAAATTGAAATAGAGCTATAATGGGAAGTGAGATTAGAAATATTTAAATAAAAAGAGAACAATATCTAGATAAAATTTCAGAAAGATGTCTGTAAAAATTTAAAACTGCTATTGATTATAATTCATTAAAAATTAAATTCCCAATAGAAGGAAGCTCTCAAAAGCCTTTTTCAACAACTGTATGAATGCTGAAGAAACTGACTCCCAAGATACTAAGTGTCAGATGGAAGATGGAGGAACAATTGTATATGTAAAAATACATCAAATAATAGGTTTGGATACCTCAGGTAGGCTGCCTAGAGATTCATTCTTGGACGGGTACAAGTGAAGTCGACCTCAAAAAAAAAACAACAAAAAACGTGCAAAATTATTTTCAAAATGTAAATTAGAAATATAACGAGCACAATTGGACTTGCATACTCTGCTCTGCATTGAAAGGTATTATACAGTTTATTAAATTATGTAATAGATACTTTTCAGATACATATTTGGCACAGTAATAATATGTTATATAGAGATATTATTAAGACAATTGAAGCAACTCAATAGAAACGTCAAAATATTCTCAATAAAACAACAGTTCTTTTCAGAACTATGCGGTGTACAGCAAGCATTTAATATATTATTTCGCCATGAAAACCTTCAAACAATATGATATATAGCGCATCTTGCAAACAAGGCCCTTAAGTGCTACACATTTTTATCCCACAGTCAGTAAATAAAACATAGAACATATTCTCAGCTTCCTAAAGGAGAGTATATAATAAAACAGCTTGTAATAAGTGCATTGACGTTTAGATTCAACTTAAACAATACTCTTGGGCGGAGAGGGACAACTATAGGCAAAGTTCCTTGCCCAAGGACACAAGTGAAATGCAGAATGAAGGATTCAAACCCCAACCTCAAGGTTGAGATCCTGAATCAAAACTGCTGAGAACTCCCACAGAGAATTGCAAAGCATTTAGCCTATATGCATTGCCAAGTAAAATATTCAGTTTGCTAAATGGTTAAGTTGTAAGCCTACCTCTTCCTTTATAGACCACTTTAAGTGCATCTGGGATCATAACCACCAAAGTGTCAACATCCATAAAGCCATGATCTTGTAGTGGTAATTCCTCATCAAATATCTCCTGCAAAAACAAAAAAAAAAGTCCAAATGTCACAGGTACTTTAATTAACCAAATTAATACATAATCATATATAGCACACTTAAAAACATTAACTAATATAATTTAACTTCACTAACATGTAATCATTATATTTTGTAACAGTCCTAAAATACCACATTAGAATGCTTCCTAAAAATGTATTGATTTAATTAATAAATTCCATAGTTCTATACAAAACATCAATTTGTATCACTAAAAAAATGTCTTTGGTGTAAAATTAATCTAATAGTAGGGAGGGATAATAAAGAAAGGAAGGGCACAATTAGGCTCTTACTTCATATGCATTTTCAAGCTGCTGTACAACAATTCCTGGTCGCTGTTCAAGAACTTCTCGTATTTTTACCTTCAGTTGATCTAAAGTTAGTTTTGGTTTTTCAGACTTCACTTCAACAGATCCTTTTTCTTTTGTAGAGCTCTTCCTTGCTTTTTGCGGCTTTAGTTCTAAGTTACAAGGACAATTAATGTTTGTACCAATACATAACTAATGAATTTTCTCTCTTATTACTGAAGCATTATAATTCTTTTTTTAATATTTTATTCTTGCAAGCCAGGAGTTCTCAAATGCTATCTTATTCCATATTATTATATCAATTTTTATAAAAAGCAATTTTAAAATCCTATGTGTTAATCCTATTGAAAAAAAAACATACAGCTCAACATTGACCAATATAATGCTCTATCTCACCTGAAATACGTAAACGAGCATCAAAAAGCAGCCAATCACCATTTGGCTTTGGTCTCTCAATGGTTATCACATCTGGCATTGCAGAAACTAAATCAATCACGTTGAAAAATCCATACTTGGACAATGGAAGATCCTCACCAGTTAGTTTCTGAAGAGTGCATTAAATATAATTTAAATAACCAGTATCTAAATGGAAATTACTGTAAATAGCATGCATTCAAATGTAGTCCCAATTCAACATTATGGATGTACAATACTACCACTCAGCTTTCCTTTCTTGCAGGGGAGTATTTAGGGAGGGAGACTTGTTCCCCCAGTTTGCCAACTGCAGTCTTTTATTTTTTTAACAGAAAAAATACAAAATTGCATACATATACTAAATATACGAAACACGAATCATACCATTATATTTATATTTATTTCTGTATAATTAAATTACATCTAGGCCCTAAATGAAATCTGTGTCACCTTGTTTCATGGATTCTGGATCCGCACCTGACCCACGAAAATAGCCTGGCTCTTCTTTATAGACACTATCATTAGGTTATTCTATGTACATAAATCACAGCATTTATATAGTGCTATTTCATGAAGATCAGAGGGCTCAAAGTGTGGACTACAGTACTGTAGTTCACACAATATAGTATCAGATTTTACCACTTGTTTTGACAATCAATAATTATTTTTACTGTTTTCATCAATGAATATCCTATTTTTTGGAGAACCTACAGAAAGAAGGCTGAAACTTTACTTACACGATAGGCATAATGTAACTTGTTTGCCCAAAATCCATTACTGTTGCCACTCAAAACCTGCAAAATAAATTAAAGGGAAAGATTAAAGTAAACAAATAAAGAACAGTTACAAATAGTGACATTATAGCTGATGATACATTATATTTTTAATCTACCCTACAGTACTGTCCATTTAATTTAATTAGTTAGAGATGAATTCAGTGCAACAATGTAATGCAGTTATCAAGTTTACATATAGTATTATTATCCGGGTCAAATGGGTCATCATATAAAAAGTCAATGCTTCATGGTGACAGATGGCTCCAACAGCAAATGAGGTCAAGCTAAAATCGGCCATATTCGACTGGTCGTTCTTCATTAAACCACACATCTAAGCAGAAGTAAAATCCTACTAAACGAAGATGACCAGTCGAAAAGTAAACTTGTAAATACTCGACATAACAAAATGGCTGTATAGTTACCGCGATAAACGCTGAGTAATCAAGATTGCTTCAGCTTGTGCCAGTATGGGTTGTTCATAAAAAAATATTTTCATACAGTTTTTGAATTCTGTTAGCCTACAATTATTTTCTGACTTCGTGTATGTAAATGTTATAATTTTTATTTTCTGAAATTTAGTCTAAATTATATTAACGCAAATGTTGTTTCTAAACTCACAAATCAGCCATGATTGTTTTGGTCACGTGAATGGTTTACGTTAATTTTCATTGTCAACGAAGTCTATTTTACAAACCAGTTGAATGAAAATAATACTCAACGAAAATTAATCTGTAGTCAATGAAATGAACCAGTCGAATACGCCCATAGTAATTGTGAGGGTCACATGGCTGATTGTGGATTTTGAAGATTGGCAATTGAGAGTGGGGGGGGGGCTGCAGTTTTGACTGTCAAAACTGGGAGGGGAATGGTCTCAAGAGAATGAGAATGAAGTGTGATTATATGCAGTTAAGTATGTTTATCAAACATTAAAATAATTTTATACTAACTTTACCTTTCTAAGATTGGAAACCAATGCATCATCGAAGTTGTCAGTCCTTTTTGATTTGTTTTGGTTTCTGACTTTAGAGGGCGACATATCATGGTGGTGTTCACTAGAATGTGCTTCTGAAATGAAAACATTTTATTAGCAATTAGAGTTAGTGGAACATCCCATGTTCCATTAAGGAGTAGACTCAAGTTTTAGAAGCTGAAAAGAAAAGAAATGTAGGTATTATACCTAGAATAGGTACATTTGTAAAATAGTAAGTAATCAAAGTTAGGAATATACCACTGAATTGACCACTCCAGAAAAGATTACCTAATAATTACTCACTGACATTTTACACCAAAGTTGGTCACTTGTCATAGGTGAAGCATGTTCTTATCCACCAATCCCAATGATACCTTTAGTGTCCGTATCGTACAATGCTGTACCACTAGCCAAACCTTCTTATATTTTACGCCGTGGCTGGAGATAAGGTACCGTATCGGAACTTCCGATTGCTAAAGGTAAGGTAAATGATATTACGTCATGATTAGCCAATAGAGACCCGATACATGCGCGAGTCATTCAGTGCACTGCCACTGCAAGAGTAGCGAGTGTGTTTTAGCAACGATCGAAGATTCGTTCGTTTGCGGGTGTTGTTGATAAGCTGTGATTAATATTCTGTAGCCTGAGGCCCTATAGCAAATAAAAAGGGTAGCAGTTTTGCTAGATTTGGCGACATCAAGCGAGAATAAACTATTTTAATAGTAGAAGCCAGGCTTAGGCCTTAGCTACCCCTAAAACCTCCTAAGTTAAGCCTAGCCTAGTAGTACGACTACTAATGCCCCTAGGTGGGTATTCGGGCTAGGTCTAAGCCTAGCCTTAGTAGACCATTCTCTATGGTAGACCATAAAATACGCAAGAATAACAGAAAGGATTTTTAACCCAAACATTGTGATAAGCCCCAATCGAAATACATGAAATGGGCCTAAAGTTTTATGACATAAATTTGATCGTAACTGTTCGCCCCATGTTTCTCATGATCGCGACGTCGACTTTGCAAAAAAGCCAAAATCGAGTCGGTCATTTCTATTGGCTAATCATGACGTAATATCATTTACCATACCTTTAGCATTCGAAAGTTCCGACACGGTACCATATCTCTAGCCACGGCTTATATTTTATAGGGAATATTGACATCATGAGGAAGATTAGGAGGCACACTAAATAATGGATGACAGCAAGTATGTGAAACAGTTTTTCTGTGAATAGTCTGCCAGTAACTCCTTTGTAATACCTGTTGACTTTTCATGAGGGCACACTCCAACCCAAACTTTAAGGGCATGCAAATATGAGCTATAAAACCTGTCTCTTATACACATCTAGATGTGTATAAGAGACAGGTTCTATACAAAACATCAATTTGTATCACTAAAAAAATGTCTTTGGTGTAAAATTAATCTAACTAGTTATTAATATAATATTAGGCATAGTAATCGGCTTGATTACAAGGCTAGACCAAGTTAATTGTAATGCCGAAATGATAATAATAATAATTATTATTATTATTACCTGTACGTTAAGGGGAACTTAGACAAAGGGGAAATAACACAAAAATTATTCCCCTTGGGCTGTTATTATTTATAGGCCTAGTAAATAGTATCTGTAGGTTCTTCATTTCAAGCCTTAGGCCAAGGTAATTAATGCTGAAATGATTATTATTATTATTAATTATTATTATTACCTGTACTTTAAGGGGAATTTAGACAATGGAGGAATTAGAGAACAATTAAAAAAACGACGTTAAGGGGAAATAACACAAAAGATATTCCCCTTGGGCGATTACTATTTATAGGCCTAGTAAATAGTACAGTATCTGTAGGTTCTTCATTACAAGGCTTAGGCCAAAGGTAATTAATGCTGAAATTATTATTATTATTATTATTATTATTATTATTTTTATTATTATTATTATTATTATTTAGCATTAATTACATTACAATGATAGTTTGGACAAGTTCAATAACGCCGGAATGGTATATTATTTATTTAATAATATTTCTCTTATGCGCTCTATTTTTCATTTCATGCTTCAGTTTTGTCCCATTCCCCACCACCCACCACCCAAATTTCAGTCCATGTCAGTATGTGAAGCGTGACTGTTCTGTCAGCCTGACCCTAGGCCTAGTTTAAGAAGGGGCCTAGGTAAGACCTCAGCCTGTAGTTAGGCCTATAGTTTATCCTCTTTCTCTCTAGCCTTTGGTATAACTGTACCTATCTACACTGTATAACAGGAGGTACTATCTGTTGTTGTTGTAGATAATATACTAACATTTAATAACATCCAAGAAGGTCACAGTTAGTTACACAGTGACGTAGGCCTACATCACATAGTCCGTGAAATTTCATAGGCCTACCGTAGGTAAACATAGAAAGAGCAATAATAGTAAAACTCGAGCGTCACGACATTGCGAAGTGTCTGCTCTTGTTCCTCGTATCGTACTCACTCGAGTCAATCCGAGATGGCCCGAGTGAAGTTTCATGCAAATGTTTCGTACGGAAAAAAAAATCGCCCCCCGCCCAGTAAACGGAAAGCTGAATATTCATAGATTCTTCTCATATAAAATATATGAATTCCCATTGAATGAAAAAAAAAATCACCATCAAAATACTTTGCTATTCATTATCCACCATCAACTAAACTGCCTTAAAAAAATTGGTTCGTGTGGGAATTGAACACACAACCACCAGGTTTGCTATTCATTATCCACCTTCAAACTTAAAAAAAAAAAAAAAAAAAATTGGTTCGTGTGGGAATCGAACACACAACCTCCAGGTTTGCTATCATTATCCACCATCAACTAAACTGCCTTTGAAAAAAAAATGGCTCGTGTGGGAATCGAACCCACGACCTTAAAAAAAAAATTAATTAAAAAATTTAAAAAAAAACTTGCCCCGTGTGGGAATCGAACCCACGATCGCTGAGTTTACTACCCCTGATCCAGCATGACTAAACGGAGGGAGGTAAACCGCGGCCCCTAAACCATAAATGCAATA